>NC_134877.1:65119451-65149451 GCF_041734735.1 Babylonia areolata
ACACTACAACACAACAAAACAACACTACAACACAACACCAACACAACAATACAACAACACAACACAACAACAACACTACAACACAACAAAACAACACTACAACACAACAAAACAACACTACAACACAACACCAACACAACAATACAACAACACAACACAACAACAATACAACACGACAAAACAACACTACAACACAACACCAACACAACAATACAACAACACAACACAACAACAATACAACAACACAACACAACAACAACACTACAACACAACAACAACAATACAACACGACAAAATAACACACCACAACACCACCACAACGATCCAAAACAACACAACACTACAACACACAACGAGACAACACAACACCACAACAACACAACACAACACAGCAATACAATAAAACAGGCTGTTCAAAGGGTCATGTTGACACAGACCTCAGACATGCTCCTCAGCACGAGGGATCGAGAGACATGACTACACGAGACTAAACGGAAAATGACACATGCTCTATTTTCAAGCTCTGTTTCAAGCGATCCCCACTTGAACGCGTCAGCCTAAGATATGGCACACTTACCTGATCGGATAAAAAAATTGAAAAGAGAGAGAAAGAGAAAGCCAACATGTAAATATTGCGTTACCCTCTCCTTGTTCTGGGTCGGCCACACCCACTACCCCGTCTCCCCCCCCCTCCCCCAACTTCCGTCGCCCACCTTCCCTCCCCCTCTCCACAACCCTCGTCGTTCTTTCCCCGCTAATCCCGGACACACACGCGCCCACCCCACCCTTTCCGCGCCCGCGCGCGCGCGCGCACACACACACACACACAAAATATAATTACAGTTGTTATTTTTCTACCAACCCCCAGGTTCAGAACTGCAATCTCAACAAAACGGATTTTTCTTTCCGATCCCCCCAGGTTTCCTCCCACCCAACACCCACTGAGCGCTACCAACCTCTCCTCAATCCCTGTGGCACATTTATCAAATGGCTGACGGCTCAGTCAATCTGCTGGTGGACTGATTTTTCAGCCGTAGTGTAACTGAGTCCTTCCCTGCAGCAGTGCTTAACTTGTAACTTACTTTTTCTTTTTTTTTTACGCACGAGTCTGTGTGTGAGAGAGAGTGAGTGTGTGTGTATTTGTGTGTGTGTGTGTGTGTGTTCGCGCGCGCGTATTTGTGTGTAATGTGTGTGTGCGTGTACATTAATTGCACGCTTATGTAAGCGTGCACGCGTGTGTGGGTGCGCACAAAATATTCGCTAAACATGGCCATTTTTTTCTTATTTCATTTCAGTCATTTGTCGTCTAGGCATGTCTTGGTACACCTTAATGCATCTACTTGTTTGTTCAATTGTTTTATCTTATGTTAATGTTTTGTACACACCAACTGTGGGCACTCAAGGTCTGACCAGCGTGTTGGTTTTATGTAAACGTCAGGCATTTGCTCCTCTTCTTATCATTATTATTATTATTATATTCTAAATATTCTATCATTATTACTTTATTGCATTTATCCATTTACCTTTTTCTTCTTCTTTTTGCAGATGTGGTGTGGCGCACACGAATCAGTCTGTACGCTTTTCACAGTACATTTCCTTGAGACTGAAACACGCGACGAGTTGTCAATGTGGCTAATTTCAACTCGGAAGGTTTGTCCATGAAAGCTGAGTTGAGTGTGGCCGTGCATCGCCTTGTATGATGATGAACAGACAGAAGAAGGGCGTTTCGTGAGTGAACCATGCTTGCACAGCTCCACAGCGACAGACAGACACGGGGAAAGGGAAACACGCAAAGCGTACCATCACCCCTTGAATAAACGAAAGCCGACTTGAAGGGGGGGGGGGGGAGACATCTGTGTGTGTGTGTGTGTGTGTGACAGACAGACAGAGAGAGAGAGAGAGACGGACTGACTGACAGAGAGAGACAGAGATTTCAGTTTCAGTTTCTCAATGAGGCGTCATTGCAATCAATCTTTCACGCCTCACCACATCTGTTGGGCAGATGCCTGATCAGACAGCAGTATAATCCAAAACGCCTCACCACATCTGTTGGGCAGATGCCTGATCAGACAGCAGCATAATCCAAAACGCCTCACCACATCTGTTGGGCAGATGCCTGATCAGACAGCAGCATAATCCAAAACGCCTCACCACATCTGTTGGGCAGATGCCTGATCAGACAGCAGCATAATCCAAAACGCCTCACCACATCTGTTGGGCAGATGCCTGATCAGACAGCAGCATAATCCAAAACGCCTCACCACATCTGTTGGGCAGATGCCTGATCAGACAGCAGCATAATCCAAAACGCTTGGGGCCGTGAGTGCACGAATATATATTTGTGTATATACTGTGTACCTATCATTTCTTCAACGGAATTTTGCCAGAGGTCAACACTCTTATCGCCATGGGTTCTTTTCCAGTGCGCCAAATGCGTGCCACACACGGGACCTCGGTTGTCGTCTAGTCCCAGTGGCTAGACTCTCCGTTTGATTTTCCGGTAAAACGTGGGGGAGAGGGCGAGAGCGGGAATCCAACCAAGACTCTCACGGACACAGTATTGACATGTGACCGTCTTCATTATTCTGCCACCTTTCTCCTGAGACTGAGAGAGAGAGAGGGGGAGACAGAGAGAGGGGGACGGGGGGTGGGGGAGACAGACAGACAGACAGAGAGAAAAGGACGAGAGAGAGAGGGGGGGCTGGGGGGGGGGGGGGGGGGCCGAGGGGCGATTGAGAGACAGACAGAAATAGACTCGGCACTCAAGACAGAGAGTGGAAAGCACGAACGTCCGAGACCCAACCCAACCCTTCCCTCACCTATGCACACCCCCCGTCGCCCCCACCTCTCTCACACCCAAACAGTCCCCCACCCCCGCCACCCACACTCATTTTCTCGAGTCGCACCCACCCTCCGTTTCCACGTGTAATCTGTGACGGATACACAGTATCAAGTGGTTTTCTGAAGTGTTGACATGATCGTATGCCGACGTGTTTCGACATGGGGCTGGGAAAGGAGAGTTTAGCCCTTTTCTTCAATCCATTTTGGACGCTGTGTTCAGCATGGCACTTTAAGGGCTTAGTTAGCAAGTGTTGTGAATCGACAAAAAAGGCCATAGCCCAATGTTTGAGTATTATTTTTTGTGTTGCTGTTTGTTTGTTTACCAACGGTCGATTGAGAACGAGAGATAGGGAGAGAGAGAGAGAGGAGAGGGGGGGGCGGGAGGCGTGGGAAGAGGTGAACGCGAAGAGAGAGACAGACTGACAGCGAGACAGAGAGAGACAGAGAGAGAACTCAAAACGTTTTGGGTATTTTTTTAATCCAAGGATTAAGATTTTAGGCATGGTCTATTCTTCCAGTCTGTCCTTGCTAATCCACATCCTTTATAAATTGCTCACAAATAAATGAAGGGAAAGTCTTCGTATAGAAGGGCATATCTGATGAACACACACACACACACACACACACATTAACAGACGAGAGACAGACAGACAGACAGACGGACAGAGACAGAGATATTTGACATGAATGACGATGTCGGAAGCCCGACTGCAAAAGCATGGAAGAAGTTTGTGATTTTCAAAGTATTTCATGTTTATGAACGTCTTTCGGGTGGTTTCGATAACACTGACCGAAGTGAAATAGGTCTTAAGCTGTTCAAATATGACGTACCCTTTGACTTCGGTAATGGGATCACTTTTTGTTGTTTTAAGAGCAGTGGGAGTGACATCCTGTTCGATGCACAGGTTGTATATGAATGTAAGGGGAACAACCATGTAAGGAAGTGCGAGTTCTAAAAGAGAAGCATTAATTCAATTAAAACGAACTGATTTTTGTTTTCTTAGACTGGAAATGAGAGCACCAACTTCGTTGACTGCGAGAGCAGACATTTTAAAGGAATCCCCCTGTTGCAGTCTGCAGTTACAGAACATCAAAAGAGAGGATGGCATGTTAACATTTTCCGCAGATTGTGTTTCGTCAGACAGACGACTCAGCGATGCTGAAGAAACGAGTATTGAATGTATCAGGCGACCATATGTAGTGTTTTGGAGATTATATACGATATTTGTGAGTAATTTCATTAACTGCTTGCCATTGGGAGGTGGTTTCTTTTTTTTAACATTTTGTTGGAAGTATGCCTGTTTGGAAGCACGAATGAGATCAGTTATTTTGTTTGTCTTTTGCAGGCTACTTTCTTTTTCTTTCAAGTTTGTGTGTGTGTGTGTGTGTGTGTGTGTGTGTGTGTGTGTGTGTGTGTGTGTGTGTGTGTGTGTGTGAGAGAGAGAGAGAGAGAGATAGCGAGAGAGCAGCCCATAGACAACCCTCTCTCATAAGAGTACTGCGATAGTGTCTTTAAATAAAACACTGAGAGCACAACAAACTCGAATGTACAGACAAATAAATATCTTGATATTGAAATGGTGAATTAAAAGCGAATGAATAAAATCCATTTCAAACGATCATCACACGCATTCAGATATACAACTTCAATCTTTTTCGCTCAGAATGTTATTCACGCCACCCCCCATCCCCACTCTCACTCTCTCTCTCTCTCTCTCTCTGTGTCGTGATGTCCGTGAGTGTTTCTAGAATTGTGTTTCATGATCAGTTGTAATACCCCCTTGTCCGAAGGCATTCATTACAGAATGGACAATAAAACAAGGTCGCTGTCATTTTCTCTCTCTCTGTTTGTCTGCCACTCTCTCTCTTTCTTTCTCTCAGCAATACTGAATGAGATTTTTTTTTTCTCTCTCTCTCTCTCAGCAATACGGAATGAGATTCTCTCTCTCCCTCCCTCTCTCTCTCTCTCCCCTCCAGCAACACAAAAAAGTGATCATCTGTAACTGCATATTTGTGCATGTTCCACTTCTAGTCTCCTGTTAGTTTTCCCTTCTCTCGCCCTTGTACCCACTGAAAACAGGCCGCTGGCCTCACAGTAAAATCCTAAGTTCCGGAGTTCTCTCTCTCTCTCTCTGTCTCTCTGTCTCTGTCGTATTGATATGTGTGTCGATGTCACATGTTTAAATGGTCATTGTATGATTTACATGCACTTTGTTTTCTGTGTACTGTCAAAACCTTGGAGACGAACGACTGAAAAAAAAGGCACAGTACCCCACTGCTGTATGGACTTTTTAAGTACCAGTGTCGCTTATCCGTTATTAGTTTATTTCGCTTCAATTCTGTTTTTCCTTTCTGTTCCATTGTATCTGTTTTGCACCATTTTTGTTCTGATTGTTCCTACAATGTCACTACAGCTTTACAGCTGATCACATTAAACATTTCAGTGTTTAGTATTCTCTCTCTGTGTCTCTCTGAGCAAGTTCTTTGATTTTTTTTCCTTTGTCGTGTATTTGTTGTACTCCCCACAGCAGATGCTGATCAGCAGGGACAGACAGGAAGAACAAGTTTGAAAACAAGTTTGAAGTTTCCGGTTCTGTCTCCATAGAAGATGGCTAGACATACAAGACCATCACTCAGAATTTTTTTTTATAATGTGTGTGTGTGTGTGTGTGTGTGTGTGTGTGTGTGTGTGCATCTGATATTTCACAACCATCCCAGCGCCCACAAACTCCTCTCACTACCTTACCACCCCCACATCAACGCAATCACCACCACCACCACCACCACCTCCACCATAAGCGAGCGTCGCCGCACCCTCTGACGGCGTGCGTGTTTGCGTGCGCGCGCGCACGCGTGCGTGCGTGCGTGTGTGTGTGTGTGTGTGTGTGTGTGTGTGTGCGTGCGTGCGTGCGTGACGCAATCTCCCAGGATCCCCCTCCCATCCCCCCCACCACCACACATACACCTCCCAAATCTCATCCAGCGACCAACCACAACCACCACCACACGGGCGGCGACGTTCCAGAGAGCACGTGACCGCGCCCACCCGGCCCTCGGCAGGTACATAAGCCCCGCAGCCAGCCCGCCAGCTCGCTACTGATTGGTCAATCGCTTGCACAGAGTGCCGCCACTGGGAAGGGGAGGACCGCAGACACGCACGCCACCACCAAGAAGAGGAGAAGGAAAAAGAACTTGCACACCTCTCTCGGTCTCAACCTGACGAAGTCATCGTCCCTGCACCACCACGAGGCATCGTCAACTATCTGTAGGTACCAACTCGTTTTTTCTTTGCCTTCTCTCTCGTTCTCGAACAAACCTTGACTTAACGGAGAAAAAAACATTCTGGAGGTTCCTGTTGTTTGACAAGCCAAGTCTTCACGATCCAACTCGTAAAGAAGTTTCATCCCCTACCACTCCTTGCCATTGAGAAAAGAGAGAGAGTTTTAAAGGGTGCAGACGACTGATAAACCCAAGCCCAAGGGTACACAAGCACCAGAGTGTACCCCACTTCAGCTCCGTCCCTTCAGTACAAACACACGTGGTTGTGACTGCCGCAGGGCGACCTACCCGCACCACACCTCATTCTCACCCACCCACACACATAGGCCAACGCCGAGCTCTGAAATTTTTTCTCTCCCCCAAAACAAACACACTGCGAAACGTCCCTTGCACTGAACGCACTTGGGGTTGAGTTGTTGTGTGTGTGAGGGGGAGCTTAGAGCACAACTTCGAGGGTCATCCGAGGACAGAGCATGCAGTGTACAGTGGTGCCGATGAGCCGACTGCCGTGGTCAGTGTGTCTGGTGGTGGGGCTGCTGCTGCTGCTGCAGGGGGCTGCCCATGGCTGCTTCATCAGGAACTGCCCGCGGGGCGGCAAGAGGGCCATGGACTCCGCGGAGACCACCCGGCAGGTGGGTTCACTGTTCACGGACACACTCCATCTTCTCACGTGCTGTTCTGTTTCATTCTGTAGATCGCGTTATCTGTCTTGTCTTGTCAAAAGCATGGATGTGGTTATGAGTTAGGTTGGTACACTGTTCACGTGCACACTCTCTTCTGTGTGCTGTTCTCTGTTTCTTTCTTTAGATGCCCAGGTTATCTGTCTTGTCTAATGTATGAGTGGGATTATCAGGTTGGTTGGTACCTGTTTATATGCACGCTCTCTTCTGTGTGCTCTCCTCCCGTGCTTTCTATAGATCCTTATCTCTTGTCTGCTGTTGGGATGGGGTTATCAGGTAGGTCATGTGCACACTCACTCTTCTGTGTGCTGTTCTTTCTTTCTGTAGATCCTTATCTGTCTTGTCTTCTGTAATATATGGATGGCGTTATCAGCAGGTTGGTACACTGTTCATGTGCACACTCACTCTTCTGTTTGCTGTTTTCTGTTTCTTTCTTTGTCTTGTTTAATGCATGGATGATGTTATCAGGTTGGTTGGCACACTGTTCACGTGCAACATCCTCTTCTCCCTGATGTTTTCTGTTTCTATGTCTATCTTGTCTACTGCGTGGACGGGTTTATCACATTGATCGGTACATTCCTCACGTGCGCACACACACACACACACACACACTTCTATGTGCTGCTCTTTCTTTCTTTAGATACATATGTCATGTCTTGCCTTGTGTGATGTATGGATGGGGTCACCAGGCGGGTCGGTTTACACTGTTCACGTGCACACTCTTCTCTGTGACGTTCTTTATTTTCTTTCTTAGATGCTTAAGTTATCCGTCTGTCTTGTCCAATGTACGGACGAAGCTACTGGGCAGGTCTGTACACTCTGCACATGCACACTCTCTTCATGTCTTTTCTCCCCCCCCCCCCTTCTTTCTTTAGGCGCGTCGTGTGTGCGGCTTAGTTATGTGTATGTCTTGCCTGATGTATGGGCCACTCGTCTGTATGGTTTTTCTTTTCTTTTTTTCTTTAGGCGTTTAGTTAATTATCTGTCCAGTCTTGTCTAATGGCTGTTTCAGTCCTTGGTGGCTTCACTAGCTGACTGGCCAGTAACAAAGTGAACTGCTCTGTCTTCCTGTCTTTCTTTTTCTCACTCTGCCTTTGAGAGAGAGAGGGGAGGAGGAGGAGGAGGAGGGATTTTGTTTGTGATCGTAGATATTTTGTTAATATTGATATTTACATTCGAATTATATATATATATATATATATATATATATATATATATATATAGTGTGTGTGTGTGTGTGTGTGTGTGTGTGTGTGTGTGTGTGTGTTGTGCGCATGCTGCAAACTTTGGAATAAATTGCAAAGTGCTGGACTATTTTCTACATGTTTTGGGCTGATGAAAGCGTGTATTTCAAGTATGTTGTCAATGACTCATTCTGTGTCGTAAACTTCAAACTTCAGTTCAGTATAGTTAGAGAGAACGTGAAAAGGAGAAAACCCATGGAAATTTTTACAATCATCTGGTGTTTTTGTTGTTGTTTTTTTAGTTGTTTTTATTTATTTTATTTTTTTTTTTTACATGGCATTGCTGTATTAATTATCGTAAGCTCACACATGCCTTCAATTTCCCCGTCGACAAATGAACGTCGAAGAGTCTGCTCTGGCTCTCTGATCAATACAGTATATGACAAGTTCACCTTAACCATCACACTCCAAAGTTGTCAATCATGCTCAGGAAGAAACTTGTGAGAAGCCATTAATTTCGTGAGGAGGAAAGAAAGAGAGGGGTGGAGGGGGCCTGATTAGAACTCTACCCTACAGTGACTGCTCCTTTTAATATGATGGTGCTCCCAATTATATTATTTCTATTTTATCTTATCTTTGTTTTTCCTTTACTGAGTCGGTTCCTGAAAACACACTGTCTGGAAATTCTTTCTCTCGAATATACTGAAGCACAATACGTTCCAAACTAAACTTCCCATTCCGACGGCGGAATACGCTGGCTCCAATATGTTTGATTATTCATTATTCCTCTCGCTCTGCTCTCTACATCTGGGGGGGAAATATAACTAAATCATACAGCTGCAGAACTGCGGACTCTACAGCTGCCATTGGCACCTCTGTGTGTGTGTGTGTGTGTGTGTGTGTGTTTCCCAGCCATTTCCTTTCTAGGTATCTTTCAATTTACTACATTTTTTTGACTCACTTGTGTAAACAAAGTGAGTCTATGTTTTAACCCGGTGTTCGGTTGTGTGTGTGTGTGTGTGTGTGTGTGTGTGTGTGTGTGTGTGTGTCCGTGGTAAACTTTAACACTGACATTTTCTCTGCAAATACTTTGTCAGTTGACACCAAATTAGGCATAAAAATAGGAAAAATTCAGTTTTTTCCAGTCATCTTGTTTAAAACAATATTGCACCTCTGGATGGGCACCAAAAAAAAAAATGAAGCCTAATTATATGCAAACTGCATTTACTGTTATATTTATATTTTTTGTATTCTCTAAACTTGGTACTTTGATCTGATATTCTGACCCAACAACAAGAGCAGTCATTATTATCATTTTTTGTTCAAACAGGAACTTCTTTTGCTAAGCATGGAAGTTTTATTTATTTTGCAAACGTTTTGGTGCAGATAATAAAAAAAGGGAAATTACTCTGTAATTAATGCTAGGGGACTTAATTTGCTTTAAATTGATCTTTCTCATCTTAAACATTACATTTTAAAATCACATTCAATGCATGAAAAGCTTGTTTTTTTGTGTTTTTTTTAAAGTGTATCACAAGTGAGTCTTGAAGGCCTTGCCTCTCTTGTAAAGTATTAATTTGTTTATGTTGTCCCATCGTTTCATTCATGTTGTGTTAATGTTTTACACAAACACATGGCAGCCTCTCACGGCCTGACCAGCGTGGTGTGTTCATGTGAAAGTCAGGCATCTGCTCATTTTGGCCGCCCAACATCAGATGTGGTGCAGCTTTTATGTGGATCAGTCCGCAAACTCCGACACCTCTGGAAACTGAAAAGGACACTGCAGTCCCCCCACACCCCAGACAGCCTTGTCTTGGTCATGGGCAAGGTTCCAGTTAGGTATCAGCGTTCATACAGGTGAAGACAGTCTTGGTCATGGGCAAGGTTCCAGTTAGGTATCAGCGTTCATACAGGTGAAGACAGTCTTGGTCATGGGCAAGGTTCCAGTTAGGTATCAGCGTTCACACAGGTGAAGTTCGTCTTCTATTACCTGGCGTGTCGTGACCACCAACGTGTCAACGATTTTTTGTGCTTTTTTTATTTTAAAAATAACCATTTGCCATTAAAAAGCACAATATCAAAAGGTGTTGACAGGTTTCCCCAACCAAAATCTATAAACTGTCAACGTCCTGCTGTTTATGAAATCGATTTTATATATATATATATATATATATATGGGCTTCCGATAAAAGATGACTCCTTTTTCTACTTTTGTTACTTTGAAAAACTATTGTCGTAAACCGCATAGTTTACTATAAAAAAAAAAAAGGAGTTTACTTTTATTACCAACATATACTTTACGTTTCCAGTTGTTAAGGTTTACTGCCCATTTCTGGAAACATTCAGTTTCATCTTTGGAGTATTTTCTTGCAGCTGAATTGTTTACAGTAAACTCGTTTGTCCTCGGCAAAAAAAAATATTGAATAAAAGAGTAATTGCGTCAGTAATTAAACATACAAACAAAGTGGATTTGTTTTCTTAGGAACACCACCAGCAACTCGAACTTCCTTCCCTCCGCCAAATACATAAGAACCCCGGGTCTTGTTTGTAAATATGTCAGCAGTCCATTCACGTAAGTCGTCCTTACTACCTCGATCTTTTATGTCAAACTTGATGGAAAGTTTTATGGAGAGCCAAGCACCTGAATTAGATTATATGTGTCGAACAACAGATAGTTATTTTGTGCTGAAAGCAGCTTGAATGAGGCTATCACCAAGTTTACAAACAGCGTACATCTTATTGTTCTGTTCTTTCCAATTCCATTTTTATCATGCGCGCGCACGCGTGTGTGTGTGTGTGCTACAGGCTTGGGTATCTATCCTTCAACTATGTGACAAAGCAATTCAACAAATAATAGGAAGACTCATTCATCGCTCCTGAACTTAACAGCTGATGGATACGATGGGAACAGAACTTTACAAACACGAAAGGAAATATAACTTTATAGACACGATAGGGATATAACCTTGTAGCTTCAGAAGGAGCACACCTTGAAAACACCGCTCGTTTGGCCTCTTCCCGTTCCAGCACATTTCAGTCTGGTACAATGATCTGGAGTGTCAGGTCAGGTCCTTGTCTCAACTTGGGCAATGAAAACTGTGCTCCTGTGGTGCACTCTCGGATTCCACTGAAATCTCTCTCTCTCTCTCCGTCTCTCTTTCCCCATCGCCCTCTTTCTCCTTTTCCCAATCTCTCTCCTTTCCACATCTCTCTCTCTCTCTTCCCAATCTCTTTCCTTTCCGCATCTCTCTCTTCCCACATCTCTCTCTTCCCAATCTCTTTCCTTTCCGCATCTCTCTTTTCCCAATCTCTTTCCTTCCCACATCTCTCTCTTCCCAAACTCTCTCTCCTTTCCCAATCTCTCTCTCTCTCTTCCCAATCTCTTTCCTTCCCACATCTCTCTCTTCCCAATCTCTCTCTCCTTTCCCGAACTCTATCTCCTTTCCCCATCTCTCTCTTTCTCTCTCCTTCCCTATTTCGCTCCCATTCCCTCTTTCTCTCCCCTCTCTCATTTCTGCATCTCTCTTTCTCTACCCCTTGACATGGGCAGAAGGCCTGGTTCAATAAAATATTAATTTGTCCTTGCCGCCCCCTCCCCTCTCCCTCCCCCACTCTCTCTGTTATTTATTAATTCGCAGACGTTTCAGTCAAGATTTTATGACGACTGATGCCATTCCATCCTGTTAATACACAACAACAAGGAGGGGTTTTTTTTTTCGTTTTTTCCCCCCAAACACATATAAAAAGCGAGGAAACCACAAGGAAGTGCTTTCAAAGAAAATAAGCAAATAACACAGAGTTGACGAGGATTAAAACGGTGCCCTGGGCTAGTTGTGGCTACTCCTTGGCAAAATTACTCCGGAGAAAAAAATCCCTTTACGTCTTCAAAACAGCAGCTGTCGTTGATACAAGCGGTATGGAGTGATTGTGCGACAGCATGCGAGTGTGCGGGTATACAGCACTCTGGATTATTGGTTTGAAGGTGTGAGAGAGAGCGGACTGGTCCATGTACTTACACCACGTCTGCTGCACAAGAAGAAATAAATAAAGGCAGCGGATGCCTGACCTTGGCAAAAAATCAACGCGTTGATGAGGCCTAAGCTGCTCATCCCAGGTTTAACAAAAAGATGAAGTAAAATAATAAGACAAAATAAATCGGGAAGTATATGTTATTTTGTACGCAGTCTGTGTATAGGTGCAATCTACACTGTTTGGTGCTATTTCTTTTTTTTAAGATATACCTTATTACTTAATTCATTTATATACTTTTTTTCTTTTTGGCTAATGGGACGGGAACTGAATTTTTAAATTAAACACAGCAGATTTGCATATATTGTACACGCCTTGAATATAAAAATGAGATCCTGTCTGTCCAAATATTGGTTTCAGATTACATTTTCCAGCTCGATCTGAAGCTCCAAGATATGTAATATTTGCCAGCATAATGTGCGCTTATTCTCATATACAACTCTATGAATGCTGCTTTTTAAGATTCTTTTTTCGAAAAGCATTGTTTTGTTTTTAAATCACGGAAACAGTTTTTGCATTCGTCACTCAAACAAGAAGTGATCCACACGTAAAGTGGCTGTTGCTTTTTTAAAATTTTTAGTGTGTGTGTGTGTGTGTGTGTGTGTGTGTGTGTGTGTGTTCTGTCGAGCATTTTTTTTTTAAAGTTATTTTTGCTCTGACATCAACAGGTGTTTGTGACAAACTATCTTAAATGTCGCTGTTATTGCTTGTTCCTCAGTAGAAGTCTGACATTGCCAAAGGTGAACACATCCGGCCAACAATCAAAAGAAAAAAAATCAGAAATGTTGTCGGAACTGTCCTCAAGGTTCTGATTTTTTTTTTTTTTTTTTTCTTCTTTGTGTGTGCAGTCTTTGCCTTTGAAGTGAAGGTTCTCCTTCCCACCTTCTTTTCGCAACCTGCCCCTTCCCCCGTTTTGATATGTCTGTGTCTGTCTGTCTCTGTACCCTACTGAGTTAAGGTTATCGGGAAAACAATAGTTCTGAAGAACAAGTGGGGGGCCGGGGGGAGGGGGAGAATTACAGAGTTTGTATGCAGGTGAACCTTTCGCATGACTGTGTCCTGGAGGTTTAGCGCCGCGGAACTTATTTTTCCCACGGAAACTGTGCATCCTGTCAGTGTGCCAGTGGCCCAGTTTGCAAGTGTCCGGAAAAAGGTTGTTGAGTGATAAATTCCACCTGTCTCCTCAATGACTGTTCCCTCTTCCTGGCCTTATCGGTGACAAAACAACTCTGGTCAGGTTTCCGTGTCAAGTGCTGCTTAGGCTGAGTTCAAGCTGCAAGGAGCTGCCTTCCTTCCCCTCTCTCTTTTCCTCTGTGTGTGTGTGTGTGTGTGTGTGTGTGTGTGTGTGTGTGTGTGTGTGTGTGTGTGTGTGTTTCTCTCTGTGTGTGTGTGTGTGTGTGTGTGTGTGTGTGTGTGTGTGTGTGTGTGTGTGTGTCTGTCTGTCTGTGTGACAGGCAGAGAGGCAAACAGACCGACAGAGATTACTGAATTAAATGTTTCACGTTTAATCAGAACGGGCTAAATTATTATGAACACTTGAGTGAATGCGCAAACATTAAAAATCTAGCTTCCGATGCCCCATTTGAACATTCTTTGTTTGTTTAGAAAAAGCACAGGAAATAGAAGATTTGAATTTTTCCCCCCCCCAATTTTTGTGAACTTGCAACTTTTCTTATAAACAAATCCACCACTGCATGGTAATACGCCACGCGCACAGTCTCAACAACTTGGGGTAATGAAAGGAACACACTCTGTACACTCTTTTTTCTTTTCCTTTTTTTTTTTTTTTTATCCTGAGACGTCTTTCTACATATTGGTGTCGAGACACTGCAAACAATGGGTTCGGCACGCTCCTCAGTTGGTCACTGACCCCTGGGGAAGAAAAGGAGACCACTTCAAAGTACTGACTATGTAGTATTTATCAAACATATATAGTATAGTGACTACGTAGTATTTGTCAAAGTATTGCTCTCTCTCTCTCTCTCTCTCTCTTTACAATGACCTGCGGCAAAAACATCTGAACTCTGAAGGTCAATCGTATGTTCACTTGATGAAGAATGGTTCTGTTTACAGTATTCGTAAACTATGCATTTATATATTTAATGCCCTGAAGATACGACAGGAATTCTGTGACAACAATGATGAAAGTTAGAATTAATTTACTATGCACGAGAAGCACTTTTGTTCTACAGGTTAAGTTAGTAAGTATTTTACATTTTGTTGTGGCTGAGTGATCACCATATTGTGTACTTTTGAACTCTTTCTAGGGGCCGGAGGCCTGGAGATTAAAAGTTTTGTTCTTGTTCTTGTTCTCTCTGTCTCTGTCTCTGTCTCTCTCTCTCTCACACACACTCTCTCTCTCCGATGGAAGAACAGGCAATTCATAAAATTTGAATCCTTGAGAAATAAAGTATTGAGTTGTGAGTTCTTTCTCCCCCCCCCCCCCCCCCCCCCCCACTCTCACCCACCTCTCTCTCCCTCAGGCTGGAAGAACAGGCCTTGCCAAACATTTCATCTTTGAGATATAAAGGTTTTAATTCCGAGATTTCTCTGTCTGTCTGTCTCTGTCCCTCCCTCCTCCTCTCTCTCTCTCTCTCTCTCCACTACAAGACTCTCTCCACGACAGGGCTTTATTCTGTTTTCTCAAACTTAGGAAACTAAAGGTCTTTCCCTCTTCCAGCATCGTTATCATGTTGCCTGCCAGTCCAAGTACCTCGGAACAAAAGCAACATTTATGATTGGCTCAATCGTCACCTTGACAACCAATCGCAGCACGCGCACTTAACTTCCACAATAGGTCCGCAACTCTTGACGGATCCGGCTGACGATGGGGCTGCTTTGTGAAACCTCCCCGAGCTCTTTGTGACAAGTATTATCTGTAATTATTCAATGAGAAAATAAATTATACTCAATAATCCGTTCGTTGTTGTTTTTAATTCATTTTTTTTTAATTGTTACTCAATAACAACCGTTCGGGGGAGACACAGCAGAGCAGGAAACATGTGAAAATATACCCATAATTAATGATAATGCTGATTTTATCAAAAACAATAGTGATAGTAATGATGATGATCATGGTCATTATCGTCACCGGTGAATCAGAAAAGTAGCTGACTCTCCCCACCCCCCAGCCCCAGCACCCCTTCCCCCTTAGAAAAAAGAAGAAGCCCAAAACGGTGCAACAATAACAACTGTTCAATTTCTAAAAGCGAACAAGAGGCCTCCATGGCTCACGTGTGATTTCTGCTTAACACAACAAAACAGAAAACTCCAGAGCTCACCATCGGAAACGAGTGATCGTTGAACGAAAGTTGCTTATTGGAAACAGAACAACTAGTTTCATCATTTTACGATCAAAACATAGATCTGTCAAAGTTTGAAGCTTTCCCCGTTTACTTTACGACTTACTGAGTCAGACAGATCGTAATTAAAAAAATTTTTTAAAATCGCCGTATAATTACTCAAGACAAGTCCGGTTTTATTTCTACAAATCATGTTCGGCGGATCAACAATCGCACGTGCTTACTACTGAATGTTCACAAAATAGTGTACGATCTCGTATTTTCCGAAAAAGACCACTTGGGCGAATGCACATAGTGTAAGACCTTCACACTGAATGTGAAGCACAAAACTGTTTCAATGCTCATAGTCATGTCTTAAAATGTAATGCTATAGATGAGCGAGATCCGGTTTAGGAAAATTATTACCCATAGCATATTGAGATGAAAGTCTCAAAGCGTAGTTTCAATGCAACAGAGAGATGTGTGCTTCAATGTAACTTACATATCGAGTATTTTAAAAAAGGTTCCTATTTGAACTGAAAATGACAAAACGACTATTTATCAGTGTTTCAGCATGTCACGCTACGTTATGTGAATAAGAAGTAAAAACGAAACATTAACCTAACTGTGAAAATATCTGAAACCTTTACGCGCCCTTCCAAGAAGTATATTGTAATTATGATTATAATGTGTGTCAATAAATATGTTTAATATTTTAAGCCAAAATTGTGTTAAGAGACCGCATTTCAATAAAAACGAATATGTTAAAGTTTACCAGGGACACACACACACACACACACACGCGCGCGCAACCGAAACGTCGTGTCATTTTACAAGACTCACAGCGTGCAAACAGACACACGTAAGTCAATAAACATTGGTGCACGGTCCCGGTCCCAAGCAGCGAGCGCGTGCGTGCATGCCATTCTTTCTCTGGACGCCAGCAAATTGTTCAAAACGAGCAGAGAATTTTCAAAAGATACACACACACACACACACACACGTCAACAACAGACAGGTGATGCGTTTGAAAAGTAATGCTTTTCATTTTTATTTTTCTATTATTTGCTATAGTTTCGGTAATCTAACAAATTTTGCAATTGAAAGCCCAGTTTAACCATGTTTCCAAAATCAAATTACTGTGTGTTGTGTTGTGTTGTGTTGTGTTGTTGTGTGTGTGTGTTTCCACTATTAAAAACTTAATAACTCACTTATTTATCAATTCCATGTGTTTATCTATCCATTGTTTTCCACTTGATCAATTTACAGAACAGACAAAATGTTGCCTTCGCCTAGTATGTTGCTCGTCGACTGGATTGTACGAGTGCAAGCAGCAGCAGAGGATTAATCAAAATCTTAAAAGGGGTAAAAAGAGAGGAGTAAATAAACAAACGGATCAAAAACAATTAATGAAAAACGATTTAAAAAAATTAGATTGGAGAAATTCTCCACTTACAAGCCAGACTTCCTTGTATTGATTTTGTCTTTGCTTAATTGGCAGCATTTCGGTTTTTGCTGTCACCGCAGGCCACTCATATTTTATTGAAACCCCTTCACCAGTGGTTGCTGGAAAAAGAAAAGAAAAAAGAGAGAGAGAGAGAGAGAGAGTGGGGGGGGGGATCAACAGTATCATTCTGATCGTGTTAGAGGATATAGGGCAAGTGTTTATAATTCATGATTATCATTATGACCATCATCAGCACAGTCAGCAGAATCTTTGCCTTTTTTCCTTTTCGACACTGTGGTTAATTTTACAAAAAGAAGAAGGGAAGAACACAAACAAAACAACAAATGAACAAACAAAATTAATAACAATTTTAAAAAATAATTAAAAAAAAAAGACAACAAACGACCAAATAACAAGGACGAGAACAGCGAAAACAAAAGAACACCACACACAAGCAAACGAAAGATCGGAAGCACCATTAAGGATGTCTGCAGTGCGGTCCTTTGTTGAGTAAAAAGCGGAACCAATGAAATACACCCGTGCGGGACTCATCCCCTCCAACAATGCGACCTTCACCTTCACCGAACCAAGACCTGAACAAGTTGACCTGACGGGCCAAGACAAGAGGTCGTTAATGTAAAACGTACCTACCTATCGCCTAAACTCACGACCTGGGCTAACTTCATCATAAGGCAGAGGACAAAAAGGAAAACGCTATTGGGGGAAAAAGTATTCATTGATTAAATGGGGGGAAAGGACAATCTGCAAATTTGTTTTATACAATTCAGTACTTTGAAAAATTAAGATTGAGTTCGGGAAACATTTTCAGGCTTCGTCATCTAAAGTGAGAAATTCTTAAAATGGATCACACACATAAAGGGGTGGGGGTGGAGACAGAATGGGGGAAGGATTCTCTCTCTCTCTCTCTCTGGGCTGAAGCCTAAATGTGAATAAACCATTCCGACTCATCTCTCGCAAACACACACACACACACACTTCTTACGCACTCTTTCGGGATTACTCACACGAGCTACAAAAACTGAAAGCCCAGCCACACAACAGAACACAGTGACCTTCATCTGGACACCTATGGCACTTTCCATGACGTGGATGAGTTGCTTTGGGTTTGTTGTTGTTGTTGTTGTTGTTTTTCCAGACCAGAGAAGCACGAAATGTCACGTGAACCATACGACCCCCATAACACACATTGCGATGGCGTTCTTTCTGTTCCAACCCACCCTCCCATACCACTTCCGGCCAATCATTTCTTTTTCTCTCTGCGTCTCCCCCTCCTCCTCACACCCACGCCCTGCCACCAGTACTGTCACCTACCTTCACGCCCCCACCCCCACGCCCCAACCCGCCGCCCCATCTTCCACTCGTCTGCTTGCAGCGTTAAACTGTGTGTACCATTCACGCTGCATGGTTCATCGTACGAACATTGTGCCCTGATGTGAAAGGTGTCTCTGTTTTCTTCTTCCCTTAGTGGTTAAAAGAGTTGAGCTCACACTGAAAAGGTTTTCAGTTCGAATCATGGGGAGTCAAACATAAAACCTGTGCACATGTGCGTGTGTGTGTGTGGGGGGGGGGGGGGGGGGGGTGAAAGAGAGACAGAGTTTGAATGCCTGTCTTTGTGTGTGACGTTCACATTCATGTACATTCTACAAGTATTGAACTTACAGTGAACTTACACTGTTTTTATCCGTGACATGCATTTTGCATTGGAAATTTTGCATGCAAACTTTCTTGTGCTTTGAATACAGACTTTAATTTTGTCCTGAATATAGTTTTCTACCGGTAAGCCGATGGTTATCATACTAGGAGTAACTCAAATGAAAAGATTAGACTCAACGTTGAAAGAAAGGCATTTAGTGGTAACAACTTTTTTCTTTCTTTTTTTTTTTGTGTACGCTTGATGGCTGGTTTTGTTTGTTTTTCGCCATGAGGTTACAAAAGAAAGAGCAGAAGGTTAATGCCTTGGACTAATCAGTCCTGGTGAATGTTTGTTGAATAGTAAAAGAGTGGTAACTCTCCACTCACAAGGTACACGACTTGAAGTCAATTCAGCTTATGCTAACGATTCAGCTAGCACACGGGTAAATAAAAGGTACATTGGAACAATATTTGTCGAAGAAATCTTTTTTCTTTCACAAGCTGAAAAATAAAAACTAACGTTCTGTATGTCCCCCAACAATGTTTTCTTCAGTTTAACGTCTGTTCACTATAAGTGTTTTTAGACGGAAAGGAGTCAAGTAGTGTATAAAGGAAAGGGAATGCATGTGAATATTAGTGTTAAAAAAAAAGAAAAAAAGTTCATGTTATGTATCAGAGGAAAAGTATATTATAAGAAAAAGTCTAAAGAGGTTGTGGTGTGTATTGAATGAGTTGTCATGGGAAGGAGAATATGTATATGCATATCAACAAGTATTAACCTACAACAATGTACATATAAATAACAGTATTAAATATATAATATATATAATATAATACTGTGTTATTACTGGTGATGTCAGATGGATCCCCCCCCCTCCTCCCTGGGACGGTGAGGCCTCGATCTCAGGCCCTATTATCAGGGGTGGGCGTCTCTGTTATACCGCAATGTAACGCGTTTTGGACATGTTTGCCAGAGAGAGAGAAAAAGAGAGACTGTGTGTGTGTGTGTGTGTGTGGAGGGGGGGGGGGGGGTGCGCGCGCGCGCGCGCGTGTGTGTGTGTGTGTGTTCGTATGCGTGTGTGTGTGTTCGTATGCGTGTGTACGTGCATGAGTGTATATCTGATGGCTTGGGCAAATTTACAAGAGAAAAAGAGAGAGAGACAGAGAGAGAGAGACAGAGAGAGAACATGTATGTGCGTTCGCGCATGTGTGCGTGCGTACGTGCGTGTGTGTACGCGCACACACACAATTTGGCGCAGTTCCCCGTTGTGTGGCGGATGGGACTGACTGACTGACTACGGAGAACGAACGAATGGGTCCCTTTCTTGTCGGTGTTTGTTTGATTCATCAGTGGCCGCGTCACACAGCGTCCACGTCACCTCAACCATCGTCGGTTGCTGTGAGCTGTCTGCGAGCTGTCCGCGAGCTGTCAGTCCCCAATTACAGCTCAGGAACCGGCCGTCCGCCCGTCTAAAACCCTCGGCAAACAGCAGCAGCAAATAACGCATACATCCATCACGAACCATCGCTTCCGCATTAACGCCGGTAACCACTCCCCTAACCCCCTGCGCGCACGAACGTGAGAGAAGGGGATGGGAGAGAGAGAGCGACAGGGAGGGAGAGAGAGAGCGACAGGGAGGGAGAGAGAGACAGCGACAGGGAGGGAGAGAGAGGGCGACAGGGAGGGAGGGAGGGAGAGAGCGACAGGGAGGGAGAGAGAGACAGCGACAGGGAGGGAGAGAGAGAGCGACAGGGAGGGAGGGAGAGAGAGAGCGACAGGGAGGGAGGGAGAGAGAGAGAGAGCGACAGGGAGGGAGGAGAGAGCGACAAGGAGGGAGAGAGAGAGTGACAGGGAGGGAGAGAGAGAGCGACAGGGAGGGGAGGGAGAGAGCGACAGGGAGGGGAGGGAGAGAGAGTGACAGGGAGGGAGAGAAAAATATGATGATAGAGGGAGAGAGTGAAAGGGAGGGAGACAGAAATCTGCAGGATACAGAGATATACAGAGAGAAACTCAGACAAAGAGAGAGAGACAGTACTGAGACAGGTAGAAGAGAGAGCGAGAGAGCGACAGACAGACACAGAGAGACACAGAGTGTGTTCACATCAGCACAGACTGTGGTTGCACGTTTAAGCAGGCGGTCTCTGTCCACACACAGCGTTGTTTGACCAGCCATGGAGTGTGTTCAGGGTTTACTTTCACCTGGCCCTCAGACACGCCACTCACCTGTTGGACGTTTGAACCCGACCTCCGCTCAGCACGGATGATGAATTATTCACCGTTTCTCGTCTACTTCTCAGTTTGTTTCTTACTGTTCCATTGTTTAAAAAAAATAATAAAAATAAAAATAAACGTATATAACCCCCCCCCACAAGTGAACAAAACAACAAATAAAGAACAAAAACATGAAGGTCTGCATTTTTTCCTTGATTTTCTTCTTAACTCACATGCTCCCTCCCCCCAAAAAAACACATACACGCCAAGGTGTGTGTGTGTGTGTGTGTGTGTGTGTGTGTGTGTGTGTGTGTGTGACGGTGAGAGAGAGAGAGAGAGAGAGAGAGAGCGAATGTGTGTCTCCCGTAAACAGTTCATGTTTCAGTGTGCGTGCAGCACGTGTAAAATATTAACTAATGTGAAACTTGTGCTGCGTCACATCAATCTGACAAATGCGATATTTCGTTACGAATTTTCGAGTGAGTTATAAAGTTTTCCTCGAAGAACCAGTTGCATTTTTTGTCAGTTCTGAGTTACCGAGAAAGGGAGAAAATACACGTTTTGTGAGCCCTCTATCAACCTGCTTGGGGATTATCTGATTAAGATTTAACGTTTATTGAACAAAATGTGTAGATTCCCATCCACCTTCCACAACCATGTCCCTTTGTTCCCTAATCCCTCACTTCCCGTTCTGACTCTTCCCCACATGTCAGCCATTGATGGATGAAAGACATTTGGCCGATACCTGGAGTCTGAACTGCTGTATCTGGTGAAAGAACCCTCCCACCGGTCTCTCTCTCTCTCTCTCTCTCTCTCTCCCTCTCTCTTTCTCACACACACACACACACACACACACTACAAAACTGCCGACAAGCCCACACGGACATTTATAGAGCTGTGCACAAAGTGGTGACATCAATAATGTCCCCCGTCATTTCCTCCAGCACTGTCCTGACACCACTCATTTCCTTCTGCACCCCTCCGACTCGGCCTGTAAATAGAACCGTGAACTCTGCCTGGAAATAGAACCACCGGTTTACCTGTACCATGTACGGCACTCGTCTCGTGGAAGGAAGGTTGCAGAATGATTAAAACGCTTATCTGACAGCACAGTGTTCGTGAGGGTCTGGGTTCCATTCCCGCTCACGCCTTTCCTCCCATGTTTGACTGGAAAATCAAACTGAGCGTCTAGTCATTCAAACCGAGGTCCCGTGTGGCAGCACGCACTTGGCGCACTGAAAAAGAACCCAGGCCAACGAGAGCATTGTCCCCTGGCAAAGTTCTGTGAAAGAAATCCACTCGGATAGGCACACAATGCATGTATGCACAAACTCAAGGCCTGACAAAGCGCGTCGAGTTATGCTGCTGGTCAGGCATCTGCCGAGCAGATGTGGTGTAGCGTTTATGGATTTGTCCGAACGCAGTGACGCATCCATGAGAAACCGAAACTCGTGTGTTAACCCCTTGGCTGCCAAGCCTTGGTGAAGAGAGATCATCGTGACATGAATTCTGCCCCAAAGAAATGCAATCCCAAGCGGAAGAAATCCAAACAGTGATGACCGGCTCCCTGACCTGTAAGCACAGCCTGTCTTCGAAGACAGCCTTTCCCTGACCAGCACAGTCATTCAGCAGCAGTCAAGGGGTCAAGTCACCCCCACCCCCCCCACCCATACCTCCACCCCCTTTTTTGTTCCTTTTCGTTTTTTCTCTCGACAAACTGAAGTGCGAGAAAAATAATGGCCCCTTTGACTGACTGGTGACGAAATGATCTGTTCCTGTTATTGTAATTCATCATCGATATTTCGTCTTACACAAAGAGTGATAGCAGATAAAACTGATTTGTCCTTGGGGGAAAAAAGAAAGACATATATATATATATATATATATATATATATATATAGAGAGAGAGAGAGAGAGAGAGAGAATAAATGAATAGATTTTATTTCTGAGGGTAATAGAATAAGCAGGCAAAGCTCTTTTATTCATCGGGCCCTCGAAAGGAAAGAATGGAGAGAAAAAAGAAAAGAAAAAAAAACGAAAAAAACAACAACTATGGAATCATTTGAGAAACAAAATCACAAAAAGGAAAAGAACAAAAACTATATACCAAAGCACCATATTCATAACTAATCGTGGGAAGGAATATATGAACAGATGTGCACTCACACACACGTAAGCATACTGTTTAGAATGGCGTATACACGTGAAGGAAATGGAGAGAGACACACACACACACAGAGAGCACTGAACACTGAATATTTTTAATGATTTAGGCCAACAGCTCCCATCATACCAGATGCAAACAAAACACATTTCTGATGAAATGCGACGAGATATACATGGATGGTGAATACTAATATCAACTATGCACTCATCTCGTATCCAACCCGGTCTCTCTCCTTGGTTTCCAACCTCCAGCCCTGAACATACACATTTTCACATTGACACTCCTTTTCACATGATCATTATACACACATACAGGTGTGCCGTCACTGTATAAAGAATGTATGTGAAACAGGACGCCAAGCACATCAGCAGAGGGCACATAACTAAGTACAATATCTATGAAATTCACTGACATTTTGTGGATAGCCAAGACTGAGAGACCGACACACACACACACACACACACACACACACACACACACACACACACACACACACACAGAGAGAGAGAGAGAGAGAGAGAGAGAGATTCACTGACATTTATGTGTTAACTTAATCCCCCGGCTCATGTATCGTTGGAAAAACTGAGAAGATGAAAACTGATATTTATGAGGAAAAAGAAAAGAAAAAAAGACAAGACTGTTTGTTCGGATGATTTTCACAATACAGTGGTCTTTGTTCCCTATGTTGACACCAAGTCTGCCCCTTCGGGATGGTGAACAGCGAGGCACGTGACAACGTCTTCCAAACTAAGATATTTTTTAAAATTCTTCAACGGGGACAAAAAAATCGAAAGTGTCTAGCTCTTTGTATATGTTCCGTATGCCGAAAGGGGGACGAGGTGATACGGTGCTTTACATGAGTGTCCTTTTCAATGACAAAAATTAACCAGTATGGAAAGCTTCTGATTGCCAAGTTTTGCTTTTCTTTCATTACATTCACTGCGTGATGTTTTTTTCTGCACTGAGCTTTAGAAGGTGAATGTGGTCAGGGTGGGGACAGACACACCAGGTAGGTGCGGCATGGAATTCGAGGAATGCGAGGAACATCCACTAGCATCTTACCCCCCCTTAAGTCTGGGACGTACTTTTGAATCGATTCTCTTTCTGCCTTCGCTTGTCTGTGTAAACGCCTGTCCTCTGCTACTTCTGCCCTTACTGATTAGAAACACGCAGCATGGAGAGCACTCACGCAGAGACGACCACCCACACTGCACGACCTCGTGTCACGTGACCCTTCAACCATGTGACGTCACTTCCTGTCACACAACCAGTGGCGTTGACTCAGGATTGACCGGACATTGTGTTTGACCACGTCGGGGTTGTTTTAGTAACGGCTCCTTTCGCTAAGTCGCCGGTTGACGATATTTTGCCTGCACGCATTGATACTACAGCGTCGAGGTGACTCAATCAAAACCGTTTAGTTCCTGACTTGAACGACCCTGGTCGTTCCATCTTCTTGACTGATGACCGATCAACTCGCTGTCAAGTAATCGACGAGTGTGAGGGATTCAGGTACAAAGTGGAAACGTACGTGTGTGTGCGTGTCGGGTGTACCCGATAAAGCAGCCTGTAGTGCAAATGACTCCGTGTTTGCAGAGCGCTCAGAGTCTGGTCTCTGACCAGAGATAGGTGCTATAGATGTAGTATTAGTGTTGATAATAATAAAAAGAGAAACAAGTCTGTTAACTCGTTAGGAAACTGAGTTGAGTGTGATGAATCTGTACAGTGGCGTGGGGTGGAGATGATGGATGATGCAACTGACACTCACGTGTTTTACGCAGTTGAGCGTGTTGCATTCGTTGTATCGGTCTCCAGTCGTAGAACTGCTGATGTAATACGCTTTCATGTCATCCATAATCTTTGCTAACACGTTGATAAACGTGCGTGCGTGCGCGCGCGCGCGCGCGTTTGTGTGTGTGTGTGTGTGTGTGTGCGCGCGCGCGCGCGCGCATGAAGCCAGCCAACTGATTGTTAAACTGAACAAGCTGGACCTGGTTACCTTTAGTCCCTCAGTTCGCCCTCTCCTCCACTTTGACGAATTGAAGATAAACTGATTTGGTTTGACAAATCAAAAGGTCGAGAGAGAGAGAGAGAGAGAGAGAGAGAGAGAGAGTTTGTTTCCAACGATTCACTAATATTTCAAATAATCATCAGCTTAATTTGATCCCCTGGACTCGGGTGATTTGGAAAAGACAGAGAAGAAGAACGGTGGGTGATACAAAAGGGAAGAAACAAAAGATGGATGTTTGTGCTCATTAGTTTTCACAATACAGTGCAGAGACAGGCAGAAGGCAACGCGGAAGTCTCTCTTTGTTCCCTTTGTTGACACAAAGTCTCCCCCACAGGGCGGGAAAACAAAGGGGCACATGACTGCTCGTTCACCCCGCGCGCTGGGGCGTTTTCAAAGGGCGAACGCCGCGGAATCACGATTAATACCATTGCGACCTACCACTGGAATCTTCGTCGATGTAGTAAAGTGAGGAGAGGAGACAAGCTCACTTCGCGGACGTACCGAGGTGTGAACAGGAAGCGACCTGCACCGACAGTTATCAAACCGTGTGGTTTAGTGACTTTCCCCACAGGTAAAGCAATCGGTCCAAAACCGGATCAAACTCTTAATGATCAAGTGGCTGAACCCAAACAACCCTCTTTCTCTCCCTCTCTCTCCTGCCTCAATGCGTACAACTGAAGGAAGAAGAAAAATCCCATCACTCTTCTGGCAACTTCTCGTCCAACAACAAGCAGCCTACTTTGTTTAGTATTTACCCTAAATGGGTCACGAACTTTGCGATTCAAAAAAGCCCACCATTGACCTTAGAAGGAAAATTATGCATAGTTTTGATCCTCTGAGTAAGAACTGTCCGCACAGTACAGTATGACCATGTTCAGTCCAGTCAACTGTCTCGTTCATTTCAAGTTAACATCAGATACCAAACGGTGTCAGTTCGAACGTGCTCCCGGGGGGGATATCTTCAGTTTATGTGTTGTTGTTTTTTCACTAACAGTTCCCGAGACAGTCTCTATTGCACGGAAGTTTGAAATTTAATTTGTTTCTGAATTGCATTTGTTGTATTTTTTGCATTTTCATCAAACGAAACATGTCTGTTAATGATGGAATCCTTTGTTACCATTCAGTCACAAATCTACGGAATGGGCGTTTTTTCTGATTGTTCAAGAATACAGACATGGAATCGTGGTTTCTTTATCTTATTGGTTTCAAAGAAGTATAACAATTACACACTGACTGTCAGGGAAGTGGTTGCAGGTAAGTTTTGAGAAGAATCCCATTACTTTGTTCCGATTTACTATTTCACAAAAAGAAAATAATGGATGCAAGCAAAGTGTCGAATACCTTTAGCATTTTCTCTCTTCCTCTGTGTAAAGGGGGTGGGGTAGGGTACATGGGGGTGGGGGGAAGGGAACGGGAACGACAAGGGTTGTTACAGGACTGTCCTTATGTATCGCAGTGAGAAGCTTGGAAGATTTGGTTTTTTTTTCTTCGCCTGCTCCGCTCATCAGTGGCATTGTGCATTTTTCAACTAAACGTATGTCCTGAAATTTAAAAACTATTTCAGTCATTCTTTCACAACAGAGGGAGCATCGTGTACAATTGTCATCTCCTTTTTTTTCTTCTTTGCTTTGGTGAATGGGGACAGGATAATGTATGGGTGGATGGGGTGGCTAGAATGGGAAAATTAACATTCCATCCATCATCCTTAGTCCTGTCCCACACCTCTCCTTCCCCTTCCCCAAACTTCAGTCATTCCCTTGAGACCTTCACTTTTTTCACTGTTTTCCTCCGATACCTCACGATCCTCGCTGATTTCCATCACACAGTTTGGAGAGCATCTAGGCAGGGACAACCACCCACACTGCACGACCTCGTGTCACGTGACCCTTCAGCCTTGTCACGTCACTTCCTGTCACACAGCCTGTGGCGTTGACTCGGTCCATTTCCTTGGTCAGGGCGGATCGGACATTGTGTTTGACGACGTCAGGGTTGTTTTAGTAACGGCTCCTTTCGCTAAGTCGCCGGTTGACGATATTTTGTTTGCACGCACTGATGCGGCCTGGCTGGCGCCAGATGACATCACAACTGTTTCATCTGCAATGACCGGTGGTCTGATCGTTCACTTCTTGACGATTGTTTAAAACTCAAATATGTGGGTTCTACCTTCACTATAAAAAATAAATAAATAAATAAAAAATCTTTTTGATATTGTATTCTAAGAATTTGCAGACAAAGTGAAAGGCATAGTGGAAGAAAGTGAAACAATTACGAGCATTGGAAACATGAACCAGTCAGTTTTCCTTCGTCTGCTTTAATTCAGAATTTACTCCTCGCTGATTGTGTGCACACCTTTCCTCTATGCCTCCGATGTTCGTGTGAGCCATGCACAGCCACTCACATTAAAAATCAATTGATTAATTAATTAATTGCTTTGTTAATCTCTCTCTCTCTCTCTCTCTCTCTCTCTCTCTCTCTCTCTCTCTCTCTCTTCCCCCCACTCGCCCCCCACGCCCGCCTCCCCGCGACAGGCACAACCACACATTTGACACAGGCAGACGAGCGCCCTAGAAAAAAGTCCTGTCCACGAGGCTGTAAGCTATGTCTGTCAGACACTTGTGTGCTGCGCTGACGCCACGGAATTCAGTGAATACCGTTCAACAAACTGGTGACGTTTTATTTACTTAGGTGGTTGGCATGCGTGGGAGATATTCTGAAGGGAAAATAGTTAACTGTGCTATCCAAGTTTGAAAAGACGGTGACTTGGGCTGTCTTCCTTTTATTTCGGGCGCGTGTCAATAGAGGTACATGTCGTAAGAGTTACGCGTCAATAGCGCGACGTGTACCTACCATTATATCTGCGTTCAATAGTGATACGTGTCAACAGCACTACGTAACACTATCACTACGTTCAGCAGCTCTACGAGCCATTGTTCTTTCGACACTCAGCGATACTGAAACGGTAAGTCATTGAGACGTGTCGATAAAGAACAGTAGTTTGGAAAAGAAGAAGACGAAGACGAAGACGACGAAAAAGAAGAAGAGGAAAAGAATAAACTGCTATCTTCACGTAGCGCTACTGACACTCAAGGCCTGATCAGCGCGCTGGAGTTAAGCGAATGTCAGGCATCTGTTTTTTCCCTCCAGTGGCAGATGTGGTGTAGCGTAAATGGCTCACTCCGCAAGTTTCCACATCTTGAGACA
This sequence comes from Babylonia areolata, assembly GCF_041734735.1. Taxonomy (NCBI): domain Eukaryota; kingdom Metazoa; phylum Mollusca; class Gastropoda; order Neogastropoda; family Buccinidae; genus Babylonia; species Babylonia areolata. Next base: position 65,147,437 of record NC_134877.1, read on the forward strand.
AACTGAAACTGTAGCGCTACTGTGACGATACAACTTTAACTCACTCAGTACGGCCAGTCCTCTCTTCTCCTCTACACAGATCCCTCGGATGTCCAGTGGGTGTCTGAATGACCCAACCTTTAACTTCCGTCGTCAGAATTGTGGTATTCTTTGTCAACATTCACCTATTCAGTATAAGAGCCTTTCGCTTGCAATATTTTGATGGCGGTAATTGGGATGAAACGCTGTTAACGTCGTCTCTTTCGCCGTTCGTATGGAGAGAGTTAAACAGTAGCGCAATCAACATATAGTGCTATTGAACGCAGTGATAACGACACACAGCACTACTGACATATATAGTGCCTTCCTTTCTATGACTGCTTCAGACCTGAGGAACCAAACACAGACAGTTGCTATGTCGAGGGGGATATCCGAATGAAAAAAAGGAATGCACGCAGTCCTTGTTTGAACAGACAACGGTAATTTGCACTGCCTTCATTTCCGGTTCAGATCTGTACAATCTAACGTAATTTGATAGTACCAACCTTATGTTATTTGCCGTGTTTTGAAATAGCCAACTAAAGCTTTCCGTTTCTTTCGTTTCTTCTCGCCGAAAACATCAATGTCGCTCAAGACGTGGAGGAAATCCCTCAAATCCCCAACAGGCTAACTTTGAGGCGAAGGGATTTTGGGGGGATTGGTGTCGGTTACACGCAGCCTGTGGAGGCGCGCCCACCCACACATCCCTGTACAGGTTCTGACTGTCACGAGAGATGGTCCTGACTCAATGATCTTAGGTTGAAATACACTGGGCGAGCGAGCGCGTATATGTATGATCGCGTGCGCGTGTGTGTATATGTATATGTGTGTATGTATGTGTGTGTGTGTGTGTGCGCGCGCGCGCAACTGCTGGTGTGTGTGCGTGTGTGCGCATGCGTGTACGCATAAGCGCGCATGTGTGCGTGAGAGTGAAAGACAGACAAAGAGAGTGGACAGACTCATTTTGTTGCCCCCAGCTGGAAAAGTCACAAGCACTCAGGCAACGGGGAAATGCCTCACAGGGCACCTGCTGCGAATAGCGCGTGCAAGAAAGAAAAACAGATGGAAATGGCAGTCAGTTTGGATTTGTTTACAAAGCATACATAATTGACAGACAGAGGGGGGTGGAGAGAGAGGGAGAGAGAGAGAGAGTCAGTCCAGCTCATGCATGTCTGGTTTTCCCGCACGTCTTTCTGGGCACAATGGAAAGAATTGAGAGAACGCACAATGGAAAGAATTGAGAGAACAAAGATTCCACGCTGGTCGTTTCGCATCGTGAAGTCTGTGGTGATAAACCATTGCTTGTCGTTTTGTTATTCTTCTCTTTGCTGTGATTTTGATTTCATTTGTCGAGTTGTTCTTGTCATCTTTTGCATTCATGAACCAGAGAGCTGTGTCGTCACAGCCTGGATACGTCATATATCAGTCACGTTGATACCGAGAAGTCATGTGACGAAAGCGGCGTGCGATCCTCGCGCTTTGAAATAGCGATATTTACTCTCTTAACATTCACCCTGCCTTCAATCACATCTTGATGACAGCGAAGAGCACACTATGTGTACATGTCACGGTGATCAGGAAGATGAAATGGCGCCAAGCAGTGGAGAGACCCAAGACCTGTCGACAGACGGATAGAGTGATACCAGCAAACTGGTTGAAGACTGCAGAGAAAGTCCGTTGACTGCCTCACGCGTACAACGACGCGGAAGCATCTAAGTATACTGGTAAGTAAGTATAAGTAAGTATCACTGTGTAAGTTGTCAGAACGCGAACAGAATCGTCACTAGAATAATATGATTATAAATTAAATTAATTTGACAAGCCAAAGCTGAACGACATAAACATGGGAAGACCTGATAACTTTCGCGTGCGCAGCCTCTTTGCAGCAACTCCTGGGCGGTTTTTCGAACTATCTCAGTTCAACACCCGTCGATAAACTATCGGCATGTTTTCTACTTTCAGCACAATTTTCCTGCATTTGTTTTTCCTTGGCAGAG
>NC_134877.1:65151951-65231951 GCF_041734735.1 Babylonia areolata
TTGAAATTAATGCAAAAAGTGACATCGCCCGATCCCACCAACCCATGCTTCCATGTCCCTCTCATCAACTTCTTTTGCTGTCTCATACGCACCTCTGGGTATAATACCAGCTTCCAGTTCTAATAATCGAAATCAGTATTCAATAAATCTATATCATTGTAGCAACTTGAAATGGGCATCTTCCTAACTCTACTAATTTGGTGTTTTCTGACTTACTGCTAAAGTTTCTTGCATGCATCTTTTCTGTTTCTTTTGAAAGAACATTCCGTCAGATTTCTGCACCGTGTGTTAAAAGCAGGTTTGATGTGCAAGTAAGAAAAAAAAGTATTCATATTTGGACATCCAATTCTCCATAACGCTCGGATGATGTCTGGCACATGTTTCTTTGCTACAGCCGTCGCATTCTTTACAGCCAAGCTATTTGACAGTTTTGTGATCAGTGTAAAGCCAAAGTACGTGTACAAGCTGACCTCCTGAAGTCTGTATCGAACACAGAAAGAGACAGGGAGAGACAGACAGACAGAGAATCATCAAATTCGCTTTTATTTTTACGCCTGATCCAGTATGAACCCTCCCTGTCTTTAATCACGAACAGACGTCTCTGTCACAATCCTTAAAAGAACATAACATAGTTACGAGAATTTTTTGTGCTCTCTTATTATGAACTGACACAGATTTCACTTTCTGTTCTGTTACTTTTGAAGGTACTCCCTGTTCTGTCGCCTTGACTCACGTGTCTGACACAGTTCCCTACTCGCCAGTGTCCTTCCGGCGTCAGACAGTCCGCGAAGTGTAGCTCCATCTTGAGAGGGGAGAAAAATTAAAACATACAAACATTTTTTTTTAATCTAAAAAAAAAAAAAAAAAAAAAAGGGGGAGGGGGGGGGGAGGGCGCTTCGCTCTTGGAAATAAGACACAATTTTATTTTATTGTAATTTCCCTCAAGGCCTGACAAAGCGCGTTGGGTTACGCTGCTGGTCAGGCATCTGCTTGGCAGTTGCGGTGTAGCGTTCGTACATGGACTTTTTCCGAACGCAGTGATGCCTTCAGAAACTGAACTGAACTGAACACTAAGTCCGTTCACGACGTTAAACTTCCAACAGGAACAGCGTGACTTTCGCCCCAAGGGCGCACACCTTCACGCACGTCATTCTCAGCGCTTCATCAGCGTATGTCCACACACAGGCTGACAAGTTTTGGGCTTTGTTCCTCCGTGCTTTTTCTTTATTTCACATTACGGCAAGCTGTCGTGCAGTCCTCTCTCAAGCCCTTGACATGCTCGTTCAGTCTTTCAACAAGCAAGCCAAGGATGTGAAGAAAAGTTTAGGACAAAAAAAACAACAAAAAACAAACAACAAAGTTATATATTCTGTAAAAGAATCGACAATAACCCTTGACGTTCTGGGATGTAGCGCTTACATTATCGAAAAAGTGACAATATGTCATTAAACATTTCTGAACATCTCTAACAGTTTAAAATGCGTTATAGATATTACAGTGACCTCTGAGGAGAATTTGAAAATAACTAAGTACAATATGGCAAACTGTCCCACTCAACAGTGGAGAATCAAACGAAGAAGTATTATTTCTGATCTGAAAAGTGAACAGTTACAGTTCTACGAACCCGAGCGTTTAACACGTGGATGTGGTGGTCTTGTTGAATGTGTGAACAGCGCAGAGCTCATTGTGAACTTTTTTGGGGGTTTTGGTTTGTTTGTTTGTTGTTGTTGTTTTGTTTGTTTGTTTGTTTTTTGTTCTTTTTTAAAATACTTATTTACGATTTTGTTTGATGATTGTGGTTATTCAAAGAGCTGGACAGAGTGTACTATTATGCCACTGTCTGATGACAACACCGATGATCTCAGAGGTGATTTCTTATGCAGGTCTTAATTACGTAACACCAGGAATGGATAAGGGAAAATACTTAACTGGCGAACGGGCAACATGGATTTCGTTCAACTGATCAATAAATAAACACTTCCAAACCATAAATAAACTTAACAACAGCAAAGACTCAATACATAGTTAAACTCTTCATTGGCAGGAAAAAGTTAATTTTTATGGACTGTCCATCCACAGCAACATATGAATATATTCTATGGACAGAAAAGGTTCAGAATGAAAAAAAAAACTCTTCAATGACAAATATCATTTCCAAAAACAGATAAAGTTCAATATACAAAGTCTTCAAGGGCAGCAAACATTCGTTGGTAGCTAAGGTCAGACCATAAAAACCACAGCTCCGACACAGCAGCAGTCGCAATGACAGGATCGGATCGGATTTCGTTTCTCGAATGGAATCACGGAAGTATCTGTAATGGTCTACGTTGAGAGCCACAATATGCGGTGTTAACGATGGGTGTGTGGGTGTAGTGACTAGTGTGCGGTGCATCGCATTCCACAATACAAGAATTTCTCCTCTTGCTGATAAAACTGCGCTGGCGCGCGCGCCACACACGCTCTCTCTAACACACACACACACACACACACACACACACACACACACACAGCTCAGTTCAGTTCAGTTGCTCAAGGAGGTGTTATTGCATTCGGACAAATCCATACGCTACACCACATCTGCTAAGCAGATGCCTGACCAGCAGTGTAACCCAACGTGTGAGGCTTTGAAAAAAAAGATAAATAAATAAATAAAAATTAATAAATAACAATAATAAAATAAATAAAATATATACCATAAAGATACTACTAATATAAATAAATGAATAAACAAATAGATGAAAATAAACGCACACGCGCACGCGCACACATACAAACACATGCGCCCAAGCCAAGCAAGCACCCACGCCAAGAAAAAAGCCAAGACAGACAAAGACTGAAAGCTGGGCTCATTTTAACTTTGGGGCACCACTTCAACATCGCAGCACCAACGGATGACTGTCTGGCAAGTCCCAAACCAACCACCTTCCACCCCCACCCCCACCGCCCGTCACGGGGAAGGTGTATTGGGTTGCCCAGCCGCCGAGAGCTGATGACGGATGAGAAGTGAACTAACATTGTCCTTGCTCTCCTGCGCTGACGGGGGGCTGGGGAGAGGGGGCCTCAGTTCCTTCACGACTGCAGCGCTGGGCACCACACTGAGGGTCTGGCTGCCAGTACCTGTCGGACATCGATCGTCCCATGCTCGCCGCCGTTACGTCCGCGCAACGGTGGCCAAGTGGTACAGCTGACTGCGGCACGGAAGGGTGCAGGGTTCGATGCCAGCGTGTGTGCATCTTTCACGCCATTGACATTATCAGAATGTCCTCACGACACAACTGTGTCTATCAGGACACACGCGCGCGCGAGCACACACACACATACAAACAGACACGCGCATACACACACATACACTCACACTCATCAACACACACGCGCAGGCGCCACACACACACACACACACACAAGAGAAAAAAACAAGCACACAAACACGCCCATATGCCCTTTCAGTTCTCAGTCTGTTTCTCCATAATGCATTCATCTGACTGTGCTGTTATGATCCGTATGACCGGATCAGTACTGGCACACCATGAACACAAAGAGGGAGAGAGGGAAAGAGACCGTGTGTGTGTGTGTGTGTGTGTGTGTGTGTGCGTGTACGCCTGTGTCTGTGTGTGCGCGCGCGCGAATATTCTCCCTATGCACGTTCTTCACCTGTATACGCGTGTGTGTATGTCTGTGTGCCTATGCGTGCATGCGTGTGAGCATGTATGTTGATTATTCGTAACTGGTGTAAGTGAAGGCGCACATGTGTGTGTGCGCGCGCGTGCGTTCGTTGGTGTACATGTGTACTCACGCTCGCGTGTATATGTGTGAACGTATATGTGTGCGCGCACGCTCGCGTGTAGCGTTTGGTATTCGTGAGTGCGTGCGTTTGTGTGTGTGTCGCCCGCAACACACACACACACACACACACACACACACACACACAATGAAAATCCTATTTTACATCGTGTTCAGTATCAAAAAACAGTACAGTGGTGACATTTCAACTAAAGCATACCGGGCTTTTTATTTTCCTCCCACGCCTGTCTTTTCCTGGTTTGTAATTAACCTCTTTAGGCCTGTCTGAACAACCCGCTCACTGCGCTGGCGCCATCGGAGGAAACTAGTTCACATAAGTTGTAAATTCTTTTCTTAAATATATTTTTTTAGATAAAGATAGAAATAAAACTGTGAGGTATCAACACTTTGGAAAAGAGAACAAATATCGGAGAGGTTATCGTGTTTCCGCCCTTCTCTCTCTCTCTCTCTCTCTCTCTCTCTCTCTCTCTCTCTCTCATGCAAAAATAATGGTCCTTTTCTCGATTACAGTGTGTGTACATTACAGTGTGTGTGTGTGTGTGTGTGTGTGTGTGTGTGTGTGTGTGTGTGTGTGTGTGTACATTACAGTGTGTGTGTGTGTGTGTGTGTGTGTGTGTGTGTGTGTACATTACAGTGTGTGTGTGTGTGTGTGTGTGTGTGTGTGTGTACATTACAGTGTGTGTGTGTGTGTGTGTGTGTGTGTGTGTGTGTGTGTGTGTGTGTGTGTGTGATGCTGAAACAAAGGGAACAAGGAGAAGGAAACTGGTCGTATCCCACCAAAAGACTATCCGAAAATGGCGTCGGGATTTTTAGGGACAGTTTTTATCTCCGAATTTAAATACAAACAAAATGACAGAACTTTCCTTGGCGTTCATCTTGTGACAAACATTCCCAAAGGCGTGAAATCTCCGCAGGAAGGATGCTTATATCACAGACTGGCATGAGCTTACAGTTAGGCCAACAGCAAAGTGAGAGGTGTATGATCAGAAGTTTCTCTATTGCACTGGGAAGTCATTTACAGTTTAGTCTTTTGTGAAGGACTATGACTATCAAGTCAGGAGGCAAGATTGCACTGGCTCTTAGTGCTGCAGCCTTGGAGACCAGTCGGCCTTTGTGAACCATCTCAACGCCGACAATCCTAAACCCTCTTGGCCCAGAGAGTGGGGATGTAACTTGGGCAAGGCACTCTCCACTTCTATAAAATTATAGACCAGATAGCTGGGACAGCAGTCGCCTCCTCTGCTGTCCTGATGGTCATAGTCGGACACGACTGACTATCACACACACACACACACACACAGTGTGCAGGGGATGCCGGGAGTGGGGACAGCCAATGGCATGGTTCCGGAGCTGACAAAGGTCTGTCACGCGTATCCCCCGCGAGCAAGGACCTCACCAGGACAGTTTTCCCTTGGCTATACAGGGCTCGGTAGAAGAAAGGGTACAGCAAATACCCATAATTAGCATAACCCATTGCATTCCTATTGTGCAGAAAGTTCGCGTGAACAGCACTGGCACTCTGATGTGGGCAGCAATGAAAAATACCAATGGTCCGACTCATCCACATTCCTTTCTTCCAGCAGAATGTTGTAGCAACAACAGTGATAATAAGTGTCACAGATTTAGGCTGCGGACGTTCAGCTTTGGTGCCATCGGAGGACGGAGTACAGATGACTTTATTCTTTTTTTCATCTGAACAAGAACGATTTACGTTTGGTGTGTAGTGCGTACACAATGGACGACAATCATGGTCAGTCAATAGCTTTGTTCTATGACATCCACGGAATCACATCAGTTGCCCAATGGTCATGGGTATGTTGTCGATGATGAATGTCATTTTTCGTTTCAGCATTTTTCATGTCAGCGTTCGGTGGGTTATGGAAGCAAGAGCACACCCAGCATGCACACCCCCGAAAACGGAGTATGGCTGCCTACATGGCGGGGTTAAAAACGGTTATACACGTAAAAAGCCCACTCGTGCACATACGAGTGAACGTGGGAGTTGCAGCCCACGAACGCAGAAGAAGATTTCGTTTCTTTCAGTGTGAATTGTACAGGCACCAGAACAACATGTTCACTGTTGTTGTTGCTTTTCTAACTGAAGCCCTTAATGCTGTTCAGAACACGAAATAATTCTTTTGCACTCCAATGCATTCAACGCACATCCTTGAAGCACCAGACAGAACAAGCTTGAAGCGTATTAGTATAATGCATAGAAAGAAAAAAACATGTCCACTTCTCGCGTTTTGAACAAGTGATATCTGTTCTACATCTGCTTCGTGAAATCAAGTTTTTCTGTCCGTTCTGCTCATCTTAATAATAGATGCTCTTGTTCTGTTTATCTCGGTATGATCTTTTTTCTTCTTTCCATCCCTTTTTCCTTCCTCACTGCAGCCCTCAGGCCGGGTTGGATATATCGGTGCGATCTGACTGATGCCCTTGCTGTTTGTTTTGGGGTTTTATTTACTGCCCTTCTCCTTGTCATTTGACCACTTTTGCAATAATGATGATATGATTTCAAAGTGACTCTGTGTGTGTGTGTGTGTGTGTGTGTGTGTGTGTGTGTGTGTGTGTGTGTGAGCGCGAATGTGTGTGTGTGCGCGTGTCTTTCTCTCTTGTTCGCTCACTACTCACTACTACCCTCTCTCCCTTACTCTCCCCCATTCTCCATCCTTGCCCCCCCACCCCCACCCCCACCCCCCCACACACACACCCTTCATCAAGTTATCGAAGTGGAGCGGCGTACTGTTTGTGGAGTACTTGGAGAGAGATGGAAGTCAATCAAATATTATCCGCAGGGAGTGGTTTTGAGTGTGTGTATACGACGTGCGTGTATGTATGCGCGTGCATGGTGTGTGTGTGTGTGCGTGTGTATGTGCCGCCGTGCGTTGGTCTGTGTGGTTGTTGTTTTTTTTGTTTTCAGATATAATTGTATGATTATACTTTTTAGCGGGGTTAGGGTGGTGTTGCGCGCGTGGGGGGAGGGGGGGGAGCGGGCTTCCTTTGCTGTGGTTGTTGTTTGTGTCTGTTTTTGTTGTTGTTTTGTGTGATAGCCTCATCAGTCTCTAACAAACGTTCTCTGACACGAACATAAAGGAATGTGTGTTGGTCTTAAACAAGCTGCTCTCTCTCTCTCTCTCTCTCTCTCTCTCTCGTAATGTGACCAGAGATGTTGCAATGTTTGTTTTTTATGCATTAAGACTGAGAGAAGAGTACTTTCAGCCCTAAACAGACATATCAGCCTTGTGCTTTTCATTTAGTTTACTTGTTCTCAGTGAGCTCACTGTGTATTATGTGGATTGTTTTCGTTCTTCCTATTTTATTTTAGTTAAGCTGTGTGTGCAACACGTGCACCCAAAATGTATACAGGTCGGTGACCTTACATTAAAATTCTTGCGTTCTTGCGTTCTTGCGTTCTCTCTCTCTCTCTCTCTCTCTCTCTCAATAGTCTTTACGTTAAGAACTTGCCTACCGCTAGGGACATAATACTCTAACCTATCATGAGCGCTGAGGCTGCTTTTTCTGAAGATACTTAACACCTAACGAGCACTTGCGCTGTCACTATCGCAATAAAGACAAAAACGGGCGAAACCCAGATTTGTAAGTCAGAAACATGTTCAAGCTTGACAGGGCAGGACAAGGACCTTCTGCAACAGACATAGCACTGTCACATTAGAAATCAAAGGTAGGCAGGTTACTAGGTAGATGGTTAGGTTGGTAAAATAGGTTGCTAAGTGGGAAGGTAGGGAGGTAAGTGTGTAGGTAGATGTAAGATTGCTAAGTGGGCAGGTAGGTAGATAGGTAGGTGGATAGAAAGACTGCTAAGTGGGTTGGTAGGTAGGTAGGCAGGTTGGTTTGTAGGTAGGTAGATATGTTGCTATGTGGGTAGACAGATAGGTGGTAGGTGTGAAGGTGCGATCTGACTAAGTAAGTGGGTATGCAGGTAAGTAGGTAGGTAGGTAGACTGGTTGCTAAGTTGGTAGGTTAGTGGATAGGTAGATAGATAGGTTGCTGATTAAGTGGGTGGGTAAGTAGGTAGGCAGGTAGGTAGTTGAGTAGGTATGTAGGCAGGCAGGTAGACTGGTGGCTAAGTAAGAGGGTAGGTAGGTAGTAGGTTTGCTTGTCGGTGGGCGGGTAGGTAGATAGATGGTGGGTAAGTAAGTGGGTTGGTAGGCAGGTAGGTGGGAAGGCAGGTAGGTTTTTAGGTAAGAATTCTTTGAATAAATAAATAGATAATAAATTAATGAATTTTTTAAAACAATGCAGGTAGGTGGGTGGGCAGGTAGGTAGATAAGTGGGCAGGTAGGTAGATAGGTGGCTAAGTAAGTGGGTAGGTGGACTGTCGGGTAAGCTGGTGAACTGAGGTGGGTTGACAGATATTGTTATCCTTGTTGCTTATAACCATATCATGGCTGTGGATATAGATAGACAGATAGATACAGACAGATAAAGATAGTCAGGGACAGACAGACAAACAGGCAAATGTACACACTGCCTGTCAGACAGATAAACAAATACAGTCGGACAGACAGACAATTGTACACACATTCAGACAGATAGATAAACATAAACACAATCGGACAGACAGACAGACAAGTGTACACACAGTGTGTCAAACAGATAAACATACACACATACATACAGACAGACAGACAAGTGTACACAAAGTATGTCAGACAGATAAACAGACGCACAGTCGGACAGACAGACAGACAACTGTACACACAGTGTGTCAAACAGATAAACATACACACATACAGACAGACAAGTGTACACACAGTGTCAGACAGATAAACATACACACATACATACAGACAGACAGACAAGTGTACACACAGTGTGTCAGACAGATAAACATACACACAGTCGGACAGACTGACAGACAGACAGACAGACAGATGTACACACAGTGTGTCAGACAGATAAACATACACACAGTCGGGCAGACAGACAGACAACTGTACACACAGTGTGTCAGACAGATAAACATACATACAGTCGGACAGACAGACAGACAGACAGACAAATGTACACACAGTGTGTCAGACAGATAAACATACACACAGTCGGACAGACAGACAGACAAATGTACACACAGTGTGTCAGACAGATAAACATACACACAGTCGGACAGACAGACAGACAGACAGACAAATGTACACACAGTGTCAGACAGATAAACATACACACAGTCGGACAGACAGACAGACAAATGTACACACAGTGTCAGACAGATAAACATACACACAGTCGGACAGACAGACAGACAAGTGTACACACAGTGTGTCAGACAGATAAACATACACACAGTCGGACAGACTGACAGACAGACAGACAGACAGATGTACACACAGTGTGTCAGACAGATAAACATACACACAGTCGGACAGACAGACAGACAGATGTACACACAGTGTCAGACAGATAAACATACACACAGTCGGACAGACAGACAGACAAATGTACACACAGTGTCAGACAGATAAACATACACACAGTCGAACAATTACAGATCACATTTCCCTGGGCCTGCTCTTCCCATGCTGTTGTGGCTGACACAGAGGCAGAACGTCCATCACAGGTTCTAGCATTTCTTCGCCCCCGTACACATGGCCACCCCAACCCCCTGCACTCTCTTCCCCCTACCTACTTTTTTTTCTTTTTTTTTTAATCCGAGGACGGATAAAGTTCTGCAAATGGACAAAACAGACTCCGCATCCCTGGAAAACTTTCTTTCAGTTTTCCTTCTTTTTCTTTTTTTCTTCTTATGTTTTCCCTTTTGTTTTCTTCTGTCGTTGTATTCCTTTCTGTTGTTCTTTCTTTTCTTTTCTTTTTGTTTGTGTTTTCATTTTCTTTTCTTTCTTTTTTTCTCCCCCATTTTCTTGTAATTTGTCCTCTTTCCGTTGGCAAGTTCCAACACTTTCGAGGCCATGGAAGATTAAAAAAAAAAAAAAACACTTTCATGATGGTTTTACACACAATTAGTGCCTGAAAGAGAGAGAGAACAACAACAACAAAACAACAGGTAAATTACCTAAAACGATCTCGCCGTACCAGCTCCTTTGTGCTTTTTCGGGTATTACAGTCCACCCATCTCGACCCCACCCCCTCTATCATATCCTTTGTCTGTGGGTGGTGGTCGAAGCCATGCGAGCACACTGGGCGATGACTCAAAACAGCTTTTCAGAAAACAAACGATGTTATGTAGAAGAAAGTTTCCTTCCTCAGAACCAAACGTTTCAACACCGCCTTCGCCAGCCAACAACAACAACAACAACAACAAAATATATATAAACAGCAAAAACAAAACAGTGTGTGTGTATTTATTCCCATTCGCACGTAAAAAATCAAATCAAATCAAATCAAAGACACACAAAAACCTGATACTATAAATACACTGAAAGTTACCAATGCAGATAAAACCTTGGAATCTGAATAAGGTAACTAGTCTCCACATGCATTTACAATGACACAGCCTGTTCCAACAAACGACCTGATCTTTCCTTTCGTCCGCTTCCCTGTGTATTACCAACATGGCGAACTGGAGACGACGATCACCGGAACACCGCCCTCCCCTCTTCAACCCCCTCATTCCGCCTCTTCCAGTTTCGTTGTTTCGTTAACCCCCTCATTCCCGTCCATTCCCTCTTTCCTCCTTTCGTTTTGTTTGAACGCCGTCCCCTCCCTCTTTTTTTTTAATTATATATTTTTTGATATCCCAACTCCGTACCCCTTCCTCCGTTTCGTCTGACGTCTTTCGACGCAAGGAAAACTATGATCAATTCAGCCTCTCTTTATCATACTGTGAGATACTCGATCCTACGGAGTCGTCGACAGAGATATATAGACGGACAGAAAGGGGGGTCGGAGGGGTCGGGGGGTGGGGGACTTACAGACATGACGACAAAGACAAAGACACAACTTTATAACAACAAACCCAGACATCTGAAAGTTTCATCATGAAAAGTTATGAAGCTAGCGATTATGATAGGAAAAGGATGGGTGATAAAGATGGGTGAGAGAGAGAGGGGGGAGAGAGAGAGAGAGAGAGAGAGAGAGAGAGAGAGAGAGACGTCACCCTCCCCATTCCCCCCACCCCACCACCTCCCCCCACACCCCTCTCTCTTACCCCCACACTGGGCAGAAGAACGGTGAAAGAGACAGTGCACCTTTCAAACAGCGCTTTGATCCCCCTGACCAGTAGTCAAGGCGGCTTTTTGTTCAGTTGGAGATACTCAAGATCATACCGGAAGGTCATAAACAACTTTAGCTTGACCACGGCAGACCAGACAGACCAACTTTGTTGGACACAAGACACAGTTTCTTTTATGTAACATATAAAAGTTACTTTTTTCGCACGCGCGCGCGCGTGTGTGTGTGTGTGTGCGCGCGTGCGTACGTGCGTTCGCGCGCGCGCGCGCGTGTGTGTGCGTGGGTGTGTTTATTCCTATTCGTACGTTATGAATAACCACTAACATAAAATCTTTTTTATCCTTCTTTTTTTTTTTTTAAATCCCATTTGCATGTTATGCATATCTATGTGGCAGAACAGTTACTTTTGTTTTGTGTCACGCTCTTTAACTCGTATTTCATGCATAATTATGTAACATAAACGTGCTTTCGTGTCGTTTTTTATTCCCATCCGTACGTTATGCATAACCATGTAACATAAAATTACTTTTTTCGTGATTTGTTCAAATTTTTACGTTTTGCGTAACTGAGTAACATACAAGTTACTTTTTTCGTGTTTTTGTTTCAGTTTGTATGTTATGTATAACCATGTAACATAAAAGTTCCTGGGTTTTTCCGTGTCGTGTTTCAAACCGCCCATTTCGTACGTCATTCAGGACATGTTATACAAAACTTCCTTTTTTCCGTGTCGTGTTATTCATAACTATTCACGTAAAAGTTACTTTTTTTCCTTTCGTGTGTCGTGTTTTATTCACATTGGCACTTGACGCATAACTGTGTAACATAAAAAGTGTCAGTTTCATTCCAGATAATACACGTTCTGCGTGACTGTACAATGTTACCTTTTTTCCGTGCAGTGTTCCATTCACATTTAGACGTCATGTAAGAATGTAACATAAAACTTTCTTTCCAGTCATAAAACAAAGGGACATGACCGTGTTTGTTTCTTCTTTTTTTTTTTTGCTGCCCCATCATCTGCACCATTTCAGTCGCATTACTCCCACGCCGCTCATTTAGATTCCCCCATACACGGCCACACCCGGGTTCATCCGTCGCAGTTCCAGCGTCGGCAGTCCACAGGGAACCATCGATGTTAGGTCGCCAGGAGGCCACACACCAGAGGAGACACTGCACTGCTGCTGAGTCACTTCGGTGGTGTTCAGTGGTACCTGTTCTGTTTTAACGTACTTAGGACACCACCTACTAAGCCCCCTACTAACGACAATAATGGCTTCGTCGCGGAGCCAGACTGAGTGAGCGTCCCTCCCAGAGTGGAGACCGCCACCACGTCCCTCAAACAACAGCCACCAATGATTCTGCCGACACTGACGACATTGACAGGACTCACCCCAAGCACGGAAGTGGAGGGGTATCGAAACTGAGGTCACCATGAGAGCAGGGCATGAAAGGCCACAGACTTTGAGACTATTTTGTTTATATTGATGACGATGAAGGAGGAGGACGATGACGATGATGATGACGATGTTGCTATGGAGGTCCATTTGACCGTGTTTCTTTCTTGTCCGAAGTCCATTAACTATCACCCAACATCACTTGTAGTGAAAAGACGTTAAAGAAAAATGAGCTGTCCATCTATTTTCATACCAGTGAGTATCAGTATCAGTATCAGTCGCTCAAGGAGGCGTCACTGCGTTCGGACAAATCCATATACGCTACACATCTGCCAAGCAGATGCCTGACCAACAGCGTAACCCAACGCGCTCGGTCAGGCCTTGAGAAAAAAAAGATAATAATCAATAAATTTTAAAATAAAATAAAATAAAATAAATGAAAAAAAATCTTTAAAAAAATAAATATATATATATGTAATAATAGTAATAAATAAAATAAAAAGAAATAAGTAAGTAAATAAATAAATAATAGATAAATGCATTTTTAAAAAAAGTAACTACTACTAATAATAGTAATATTTATAAGGAGCAAAAACTTGATGAAGTCAACTATAAGCGTACAAAAATATTTAAAAAAAATAAAACATAAAAAATAAAATTAAATAAATAATAAAATAAAATAAATAAAATAAAAAGACAACAATGATGATAAATGAGCAAATAAATGTAAAACATGCAGAAACACATTCACACATACACACACAACACACACACACGCACGTGCACAGAACTCTCCTGACAGTTGTGTACACTTACATCCTCGCGCACGCACACACGCACACAAACACACACAGACACACAAACACACACGCACAGAGGCTGCCACTGATTGGCCGCAAGAGGGGTGGGAAAAGATCTCTGCTGCCAAGAACGTGGCGTCTAGTGTGTTGCTCAGTCTATTGCATTTGGAAAGACAGAGACTCTGTTCCGTTTTGAAAAAATCTGCGCAATGTTGGTTTGGAAATGATGCCGATATTCGTTTGATTTGCAAAGCATCGTGCTCTACCTTTCATGCTAGACTTACGGCCGCTCCCTCTCTCTACCTTTATTTCTTTGAGGCGATCGATGGTGTGATGGCCTTGTACCTGTTCTTTTTGATATTCTTTGACTTTTCTGAGGATTTCCGATTTTCCCAGATGTAGGCCGCCAGTGGGTGTTCACCAGTGTTCGAGGCCTCGTTGCGGTGTTGGTGTTCTATCCTCGGGAAAGACACTTGGTTCCGATTTTCCTCACACTCCACCCAGCTCTGAACGGGCACCTGACCAGTCGGGTAAGGTTCAAGGCGGAGGGAGGAGAGGAGTACGGCCCCGCCTTCCTGTATGCCGAGCCCTTGACGCAGTGGGTATGGAATCTCGGCCCCTGTGGCCTTCTCACTCAGTACGGCCAGTCCTCTCTTCTCCTCTACACAGACTCCTCGGATATCCAGTGGATGTCTCAATGACCCAACCTTTAGCTTCCGTCGTCAGAATTGTGGTATTCTTTGTCAACATTCACCTCTTCAGTATAACAGCCTTCCGCTTGCAATATTTTGATGGTGGTAATTGGGGTGAAACGCTGTTAACGTCGTCTCTTTCGCCGTTCGTATGGAGAGAGTTAAAAGGCTATGGGACGTTTTTACCCTTTGACAGAATGAAAAACGGGGTTCAAACATGTAGACAAAGAGGGACAACCAAAACAGAACCACAAATGTCAACCTATAAGACTGCTGCAGCTGTGTCGATCCAATGCACCAAGTGATTTAAGTAATCCCTAACTATCTGGTCTTGAATGTAAGACGCGATAAGTTTCTAACGACCGTTCACACAAAACTAAAATAGTGGACTCTGGTGTGAAGGAAAGTTCCTGTGATCGGTACAGCATTCTCTCTCAATGTCTACCATTCTCTGTTTGCCCCTCCATCCTCTTCCCCGCTCTCTGTCTCCTCTTCATTCCTCCACCCACCCACCCCTCTCCACCTCCCCTCCCCTCCCTCTGTCTCTTCATGCTTCTTTTACTTTTGCGTACAGTTACCGTTATTGAGCTGGAAGTAGAAAATAGTGTTTTGCTTATTCCCTCCATCCTCTTCCCCGCTCTCCGTCGTCTCTTCAACCCCCCCCCCCCCCCTCCCTCTCCCGCCCCGCCCCCTCCCCCCCGCCCTCTCTCTCTCTCTTCATGCTTTTGCGTACAGTTACCATTATTGAGCTGGAAGCAGAAAATATCATTTTGCTTATTCCACTGCCCCTAACGATTTTTTCCCCCAACCAAGACAAGACAAAACAACGTGTTTATTTCAGCAAGTCCGCTGTGTGTGTGTGTGTGTGTGTGCGTGCGTGCGTGCGTGCGTGCGTGCGTGCGTGTGTGTGTGTGTGTAAGGAAATACCCTTCCCTACCCAGCACGCAGAAGGCGAGGAGATACGATAGCTAAATACCCGGGGTAACTGCAGCCACCCACAAAGCCGCCTCATTGGCTGGGTCGTCTTTCTGCTGATTCCTCTCCCACACCCCACCTGACTAAGTGAGATATTCACAACCAGCGACAAGCTGACTGGGCTGATTTCTGATTTCTGGCACATAATCTCTGTCTCTCTCTGTCCGTCCGCCCAGCCACACCTCGCCCCCCACCCCAACCCCGCCTCCATCTCTCTCTGTGTAAGGTACGGACAAATAAGTGCTGAATAGCCAAATAAAAAAAAAGTGCGCGTGTGTGTTGACAGTGTGTGTGTGTGTGTGTGTGTGTGTGTGTGTGTGTGTGTGTGTGTATTTACTGTCTTCATGTGTAACGTTACATTTTCACTGTGTACAACTATGCCATTTCTATTAAAAAAAATAAAAAAAATAAAAAGTATGGATGCTTTTGTCGGTGTTTGCTGTTTCTTTTCTTTTTTGAATCTCTCGCCATGTGTACCCGAAACTGTGTGTTTTTTGCTTTAATGTCAATTCGCATTGAGTGAATTTAGACACACACAAAAATCCACATATAAATGGGCGAGAATTAATTACAATGGCCCCCGTAAACGGAATATGGCTGCCTACAAGTCGGGGTAAAAACGGTCATACACGTAAAAGCCCATTCACATACGAGTGAACGTGGGAGTTGCAACCCACGAATGAAGAAGAAGAATTACAATGGAAGTTGCTTTTTTTTTCTTTCTTTCTTTTCTTTTTTTTTTGGGGGGGGGGGTTTAAGAAGCTTACGTCCAACAGAACCGTGAAGCAATCTTTAAACAGTAACAAGAAATTATCAACAATGGCTTCAAACGATCTTTCCGGAAAACTGGCTTCAAAAGCTGTCAAGTCTCACATTCAAAAAGTAATTGTGTATTTGAAAAAAATGTTTCCCCAGTCTTCTGATCCCGATTTACACATTATCCCAGTTGCCACTTTCTGCTATTGTACTTTTTAATCACCCTGTGCAAACCACATTGTCCCGTGGTGATTCTCTGTGTGTGTGTGTGTGTGTGTGTGTGTGTGTGTGTGTGTGTGTGTGTGTGTGTGTGTAAACTTCTTGATTCAGATGTAACAAAAATTCACGATGTTGTTTCTGTTGTATCAGCTGAGGATGATATTATAATTAGACCAATTGCTAAATTCATCAAAGAGGCACACACAATTTTTTATCAGACAAGGTTTTAGTAACAATACTTAAAACAATGAATCTGAAGACAGTTAACTATGGTTGATATTGATACTGAATTGTTTTTTAAAGGAAAGTAGAGACTACAAGTAATCATATGTGTGAGTGAATCGCCGAGTCTTCCAATTTTATGTATGTCATTGGTTCTGGCTTTTTGTTTTCATTTCTTTGCGTGTTATGTTGTAACAGTGCTGCAAATCTTTATTCATCTTCAGTGCCTAAAATCTATTTGATCATTATGTGAAATGTAATCACTTGTCATCGAAAAAAAATTATTTGCCCCCTTGTCAAAAGACCTTTTTGTAGGCAATAATAATGATAAAAATATTTTTTTTAAAGTTCAAGATTCAAGTTTCTCTCCGTCTCTGTCTCTCAGTTGGTAGCACGGATGACCGGAGTAGCGATCGAAGCAAATACAACTTCTCTCTCACTCGCAAGACGCAAACACACACACACACACACACAAACACACACAGAGAGAGACAGAGAGACAGAGAGAGACAGAGAGACAGAGAGAGGGTGAGACTAAAGGAATGGGAAGGACATTATTAGAGGGAGAGACGTGTGAAAGCACTGCAAAGAGAGATGCTCGCTTGACAGTCAAAAAGTTATTCTGTTCTGTGCAGTCTGAGCACGCTGAGTCAACCAATAAACCGTGCATTTCTAAATCTGATGGGATACATTTTCCCAAGGCCATGGTGTGCACGAAAGCTTCATTCGGGACGCACTCTCAAGTTTATTTCTGCACTTCACTTTCACTGCCGGGTCAGAAAATCTGGTGAAGCACCTCGCCTTGTAAGGAACGGTCATTTCTGATCAAATCACGTCGAAAGTGCACCTTCAAAAAGTGAAAGGTGCATCATCTCACACGGAAGTTCGCTCGCTCGCACACGCGCGCGCGCACACACACACACCACATGCGCACGTTCACACACACTCACAAAGAGAGAGAGGCAGATAGAGAGACGCACACGCACGTACAAACACCAATATTTACAAACTACCGAAAACCACCGAATATTGCATACATTCCAACAACAACGCGTTTAAGTTATTTATGACTAAATCCCTGCCATGTCAAGACTGGAATTCCAGTCACAGAGCAGCTAATTATGACACAGCACAGCAACGCGAGGCAACACGCTGCACAACATGAAATACATTCATCATACTCGCAGATAGAAATGGAGACGGTGGCAGTGTGCGCGTGTATATGTGTGTGCGTGTGTCCGTCTGTGTGTGTGCGTGCGTGTGTGTGAACATACGTGCGTGTGGCTGTGTGTGCGCGCGCGCGTGTGTATGGTCTTGCCACATAATGCTTTCTCTCTCCCTTTCTCGTGTCAATGTTACGTACAACGTACACTCAGTAACTTGACACTGGTCCACTGTGAAATCCTAAATGCCGGTTGCCACGTCCCAATCGCGTTTGTCCAAGGGCGACATACCCATCCACCCCTCCCCTACACTGCTCAGAAACAGTCATGTCACTGGTCCCGTACCCTTGGTCTTGGGGGGCGCTGTTTGTGCGGGCACCAGCAACAAAACGCACCTGCATTGAATCATCGAGCGCGCGAGTAGTTTTATCCTACCTCCTTCTGTGTCTCAGTTCCCAAATCCGCTTCTCTCAGCCAGACGGGAGAATGGACAATAACGGGAAAATGACCAGTGTTTGCTGCTTTACACGACGCTTCCGTAAACAGCCACAAAACACACTGCGCCCAACTGTGCTGATAGCTCTCTCTCTTCAAGAGAACTTGAGCCTTTCTTTTGCACAGAAAAAAAATGTCTGTCTGTTCCTTCCCTCTCAGTTCTCTCTCTCTCTCTCTCTCTCTCTCTCTCTCTCTCTCTCTGTGTGTGTGTGTGTGTGTGTGTGTGTGTGTGTGTGTGTGTGTGTGTGTGTGTGTGTTCCTGTCAGTTCACGTGTGCTTGCCTCTCAGTGTGCCTTGTCTGTCCGGTGCTTTAAATATGCACGTTAGAATTTCAATCCTTTGTTTTCTTTGGGTGTGATTTGATCACACTAGGGTCACGGGTCTGGTACAAAATCCAAATTAGCAGACAACAAAGTCCTCTGCAGGCACACAGTCAATGCAAAAATGTGGTTTGGTGAGAAGTGGATGCAGGGGGACAAAAAGTTACAGCTTCAAAATATGAAGGATCGTTAGGAATGTGTTTTCTGTCGAGAACCGTGAAATACGTATCGCTGCACTTCCCGATAACTTCAGTTCAGAATAAAATTAATACAGTGTCTGCGAATCAAAAGGCCGTAGAGAAACTGCACAAAATCCTTCTTGACAGTGAAACACAATCGAAGACATTACAAGACAAGACAGACATTTCACAATCACCGGAGGTCAGCTAAACTCGCCAGGGATGCGTTAGTATCTGCAGCACATCCGCCAGAGCAGTAACAGTCTTCTCTCAATCAATTAGATCAGCACACTACTTCTCTCCCCTCCTCTCCCCACCCGCTTCCATCCGACATCCCCCGTCTTTACCGCTTTTTGTGTCTATCCAACTGATGTTTAATCGCGACCTCTCGGGCATCTTTTACTTCCGATTCACTGTCAATCTCGCACATCTCACAAACCGGCCTGTACCAGCGCCCTCCTTGACCTTCAGTTTTGCCGGAAGTTTGAACTGAACATTCCGGGGACTTTTGTCGACAAGCGTGCCCATGAAGACAAAGCCACGGGAAGGATCTTCACCGCCTCACTTGTCTCCTTCCGCTGCACGCCTGCATCGAGTTCTCGCGGCATCGAGTCCTGGGCAGCTGTATTGAGGGGGTCCCGGTGGGTGGGGGAGAAGGGGGGCGAGAGTGGGGAGGAGGGGTAGATGGGGGGTCGGGGGGATGGGAGGTAATGCACCGTGATGTGACGGGATACATCGTGCATTCTGCCGGAAAGGAAACAACGACGAAGGGCTGGTCCAAAGAACAACCACAAAAACAACAACACACGCCTGGAAATAAATCATGAATATCTGATCGGGAACGTTTTGGAAATGAAAAAATAGCATGACGGGTCGGGTAAGTGTTTAGATCACTGCTAAAAAGAAGAAGAAGGAGAAGAAGAAGAAGATTGGGAAGGTTCGGAAACGGAAAATAACACGAAGACAAATGGGAAAACCAAAACAAAGTGCGACGGACAAACAAGAATGGAGCCCGAACAAACCATTCCTTGTTTTCAATAGTTTGTCATCATCACCAGTAATATAACCACCTTTATTCTTCTTATTCATGTTCTTATGCTTACTTCCATTCTTTTTTTTACAAAATACTGTACTATCTCCATAAAAAAAAAAACAAAAAAACATGTGATCATATTATACGTAATTGCAAGACAATCTAAATAATTTGACCATTCCTAGAATCATTTTGGCGAAAGTTTTGTGATTAAACCACATGTCACTAGTCAAAATCTCCTAAGTGTAAAAATAATAACTTACGAACAAACTAACTAAATAAGTGAAGCATTGATAGTCATGAGATACGGTTTTCGGCTTTTTTATGGAGTGTTATTTATAAAATTATCAAGCGCATGTTTTAACATTAAACATTCACTCGCACAACAAAACCTCCAGAATAAAATCAAGTGCATGCGATATCACGTGCATGTCACCACCGACACCTTCACCATACAGCGACACAGAACAGAACCAGCTGGGACGGAACAGAACGCCTGCATCACCACATGTACAAGGCTCACAAAACACATTTAATTTAGGGGGAACACTACATCAGCAAATAAAGTACAAACATCGGCTGAAAATCACACGCGAGAACAAACACGGCAGGAATTCCGTTTAACACCCTTAAGCGCATTAAACCCTAACCAACGCCCCCACCTACACAAAAAATCCCCAGTTCCACCAATAAGGAAATCGTTGGCTTCACGCCTGATTATTCGGGGTGGGAGGATGGGGAGGTGGGGGTCGGGGGGGAAGGGAGGTCCGCTTCCTGTTAGCTTCCCGGATGACGTGATCGCTGTTTCATCACCTGATTTAGGGTAGCGCCCGCCCCCTAAGGCCGACCCCGGGCCCAAAGTCCGGCCGTTAATCCCTCTTCCGCCGCCGGCTCGTGTGGTTTATTTCAGCGCGTTTCCTCTAGCTGTCTGACCGCTGGAAGGCCCGTCACTAGTGAGGCCTCCCCTTGAGGCCCCCAGCCCTCATCCCACTCCACTCCCCTCCCCACCCGGTTCCCTGCCTCCCTCCCTGTCCGCCCTGAAGGCGTTTCCCCAACAATGGGCCGTCAGTGTGCACTTCTGGCCTTGCTGTGGGTGTGAGGGGCGGGAGGCGACGATGATGATGTTAGTGATGATGTTGGTGATGGTGTTTATGGACTTTTATGGGGGAAGGGGAGGAGCAGAGCGGTCAGTTGTGGAGGTTCGTGTCGTTGTTGTTCGACATCTTGCGGTTATTGTTGTTGTTGTTGTTGAACGACGATGATGGTGACAACAACATGCAATTCTTTTTAACCAGGAGCGGGATAATAATGGAACTGTGTTTGGGGATAATGGAGGTGGCTTTGTGGAACACGTGATCGTTTTTGTTTTGTTTGTATATTTGTTTGCAGTTGTTGTTTTGTCGTTGATTTTGGAGGGGGGGGGGGGGGGGGGGGGGGGTGCTGCCATTTCTTTCATCTTATTTCAAGAAGGCATCAAAGCATGCGGACTCACCTATATACGCTACACCACATCAGCTTGGATTTTAAAAACAAATGAAAATGATAAAAGGAGCACAACTCAGGGCGCTGGCCAGGGCCTTGAGAGCCTGCCATTAGCTCTGCGATTTTCCTATAATGAAATAAGACACACAAAATAAATACACTGAAATATGACAAACATGAAAGATATATAGAAGGTAAAGTAGTTGTGGTATTCTGCAAATATTACATGAGCGTCTCTGAACGTGAAGAAAATAGACATTCAGCACATTTGTCTCGGTGACGAAAGATTTTCGATGCTCACATGGATTGGACCCCAAAGCATAGGGCGCAAGAATACATTATTTATCAACTATTTTTACTTTTTAATTTTCCAACACATTTCTCCTTCTGTTCGGATATTTACCGTTCACCGGCACTTCAGTTTCTCAATGAGGTGTCACTGCGTCCGAACAAATCCATATACGCTACACCACATCTGTTAAGCAGATGCCTGACCAGCAGCGTAATCCACCGACAGTTTTGTGAAGTGACTGACTGTGAGTTTTCTACCGTGGAAGTTGGGCACACCCCATCCTTGAACTGTTAGCGGTGGCAAGTTCACAGACACCAGAGCAACTGCTACAGTTCCGCCCAACTTTTGTTTCACTGAGGAGGAAAACCTGGCCCTGTGCGGAGGAACTCCACGAGAAGCTCTGGGGGCCACCTGGTGCACTGTGGAGGACGGCGGACTTCGCGCTGCAGACCGGATTGACCATCTGACAGCACGAACTGGGAAACGGAGAAGGAGGAAGTAGTAAGCGGTGGCTCTCAACCAGGTACCGATAGGGGCCTGTGGCGGGTGGGGGTGATCACAGCCACTGCCGTGACACCTTGTTTTCTCTTCTCTGGAGGCCAGAGTGGGAGATGTGGGGGGTGGGGGCTGCTCCATCACGTTCACCGTTTCATTGCCATCACTCCAACGCCGTGCATTCCGAGTCCACCTTACACAACAGAGTCGTCTACCGGCAGTGAATGGGGGACTATCATGTAAGTTGCCAGGAAGCCACATATCAGAGGAGACCCTGCACAGCTACTCAGTCACTTCGGTTTACCGATAGAGAGTTGACCTGTCTCACCCAGTTCAAGCACAACGAACGTCCCTGTCCGTCAGAGAGCCCTTGATGGATGTGCAATTCCTGTCACTGAACAGAGGTGCACCTCAGCGTTCTCCTGGCCCCTTCCTTTCCCCAATCGTTCCCCAGTCCTGTCAGCGTCTTTCTGTCAGCGTCTTTCCCCAGTCCTGTCAGCGTCGTCCTGTCAGCGTCTTTCCCCAGTCCTGTCAGCGTCTTTCCCCAGTCCTGTCAGCGTCGTCCTGTTAGCGTCTTTCCCCAGTCCTGTCAGCGTCTTTCCCCAGTCCTGTCAGCGTCGTCCTGTTAGCGTCTTTCCCCAGTCCTGTCAGCGTCTTTCCACAGTCCTGTCAGCGTCTTTCCCCAGTCCTGTCAGCGTCGTCCTGTCAGCGTCTTTCCCCAGTCCTGTCAGCGTCGTCCTGTCAGCGTCTTTCCCCAGTCCTGTCAGCGTCGTCCTGTTAGCGTCTTTCCCCAGTCCTGTCAGCGTCTTTCCTCAGTCCTGTCAGCGTCTTTCTCCAGTCCTGTTAGCGTCTTTCCCCAGTCCTGTCAGCGTCTTTCCCCAGTCCTGTCAGCGTCTTTCCCCAGTTCTGTCAGCGTCGTCCTGTTAGAGTCTTTCTCTAGTCCTGTCAGCGTCGTCCTGTTAGCGTCTTTCCCCAGTGCTGTTAGCGTCTTTCCCCAGTGCTGTTAGCGTCTTTCCAGTTTCATTATCAAAGTGACAGAAGAGTTTTGATACGCGCACTTGTTATTGTGCTCCCACATGGCCGTGGTTGACTGTGAAAACCATGCGGAAGGGAAAGACAACAGCCAGGCGACGCGTTAAGTGGTCAGCTGAAGGATTGCGCAACGCTTTCTCTGCTGTCAACGGGTAGACTAATGGTGTGTCACAGAGCAAAGTGCTGGACCACTGTTTTGAAACCCCTCTCCCCCACCCCTCTACCGTCCTCTCACTCCCTCACTGCCCCCCACCCCAATCCCTATGAAACCCTGGGTTAATAGGTATGGAAGCGAGGCCATCAGAAAAAATAAAGAACAACCAAATTCTTGTTCGTAAACCGCTCTGTGAGAAGTGCACTGTTGCAAAAGATGATCCGTGGGTGAAGATCCAACCAACGCGTGTTGTCTGTGAGATGAGGTCCCCCAGTCGATCAACATGATAATTATAAAGGGTTGGAAAGTAGGCTGTACCACAGTGTGGTGCGCAGTCCACGCGCAAAGAGTGCTCTGTCTGTCTCTCCCCCCCCCCCCTCTCCCCTTCTCTCTCTCTACCTCTCTTCCGTGATTTTCACGTTTGTTTTCGAGGGACTGATTAAAATAGTTTCATCAGAACATAAAAGTTACCAATTCCGCCATTCATTATGTACAGATACAATAGACAATATATATATATATATATATATATATATATATATATATATATATATATATATATATATATATATGTGTGTGTGTGTGTGTGTGTGTGTGTGTGTGTGTGTGTAACAGATATAGACAGGCAGGCAGGCAGGAAGACAGACATAATAGCGAGATAGATACAGACAGATACATAGATACACAGATACACACACAATTACACAGACAGGTAGGTAGTTAGGTAGCTGATAGGTTGATTGACTGAGTGATACAGGTAGGTAGGTAGAGAGGATGATTGATTGACTGAGTGATACAGGTAGGTAGGTAGATAGGTTTATTGTCTGACTGATTGATACTGGGTACTCTGTCAAGGTACAGACATTTGGTCGTTAAGGATGGATTTTTTTTTTTTTTTTTTCGTTTTCCGAAGTCAACATACGTATCTGCAGCAATGCGAATGCGAATTGTGTGTGGAGGCATGCAAAGATCAAATACACACGTTAAACATCCCGTAATCCATGTCAGCGTTCGGTGGGTTATGGAAACACGAACATACCCAGCATGCACACCACAGAACACAGAGTATGGCTGCCTTAATGAAGGGTAGAGCGGTCACACACGTAAAAGCCCTTTCATACATGAGAGATGAAACCCAGGAATGCGAAAAGAAAAACAGAAGAAAAACCACGATACGAGTTTCATTTAAATTAATCACTGTTCGTGTGCTGAATATTCTATCTTCTTCTTTTTTTCAAAACAAAGGTTTTACCCAAGAAACACGCAATGTCGAGTCTGACTTTAACAACTTCGCGTGACGCAACTTCTACTGTCCAAAAGAGGAACAGACCTGTTACAGGCAAACAACAAACAGACACTGGATATAACCACAGACACTGTTACAGGCAAACAACAGACACTGGGTATAACCACAGACACTGTTACAGGCAAACAACAGACACTGGATATAACCACAAACACTGTTACAACCAAACAACAGACACTGGGTATAACCACAGACACTGTTACAGGCAAACAACAAACAGACACTGGATATAACCACAGACACTGTTACAACCAAACAACAGACACTGGGTATGACCACAAACACTGTTACAGGCAAACAACAGACACTGGGTATAACCACAAACACTGTTACAGGCAAACAACAGACACTGGGTATAACCACAGACACTGTTACAGGCAAACAACAGACACTGGATATAACCACAGACACTGTTACAGGCAAACAACAGACACTGGATATAACCACAGACACTGTTACAGGCAAACAACAGACACTGGATATAACCACAGACACTGTTACAGGCAAACAACAGACACTGGATATAACCACAGACACTGTTACAGGCAAACAACAAACAGACACTGGGTATAACCACAGACACTGTTACAACCAAACAACACACACTGGGTATAACCACAGACACTGTTACAACCAAACAACACACACTGGATATAACCACAGACACTGTTACAGGCAAACAACAGACACTGGATATAACCACAGACACTGTTACAGGCAAACAACAGACACTGGGTATAACCACAGACACTGTTACAACCAAACAACAGACACTGGGTATAACCACAGACACTGTTACAACCAAACAACAGACACTGGGTATAACCACAGACACTGTTACAGGCAAACAACAGACACTGGGTATAACCACAGACACTGTTACAACCAAACAACAGACACTGGGTATAACCACAGACACTGTTACAACCAAACAACAGACACTGGGTATAACCACAGACACTGTTACAACCAAACAACAGACACTGGGTATAACCACAGACACTGTTACAACCAAACAACAGACACTGGATATAACCACAAACACTGTTACAACCAAACAACAGACACTGGGTATAACCACAGACACTGTTACAGGCAAACAACAAACAGACACTGGATATAACCACAGACACTGTTACAGGCAAACAACAGACACTGGGTATAACCACAGACACTGTTACAGGCAAACAACAGACACTGGGTATAACCACAGACACTGTTACAGGCAAACAACAGACACTGGGTATAACCACAGACACTGTTACAGGCAAACAACAAACAGCCACTGGGTATAACCACAGACACTGTTACAGGCAAACAACAGACACTGGATATAACCACAGACACTGTTACAGGCAAACAACAGACACTGGATATAACCACAGACACTGTTACAGGCAAACAACAGACAGACACTGGATATAACCACAGACACTGTTACAACCAAACAACAGACACTGGATATAACCACAGACACTGTTACAACCAAACAACGGACACTGGGTATGACCACAGACACTGTTACAACCAAACAACAGACACTGGGTATAACCACAGACACTGTTACAACCAAACAACAGACACTGGGTATAACCACAAACACTAACACTCTTTGGCATTGACACTGGAAGGTATAGACAACAGGTGGACAGACATCTGCTAGAATAGTTCTGGAAAGGTCGGAAGGTCTGATGGCGATGGCTTTGTGGCAATATTGCTGGGCCAATCCTGTGGTTTTGATACAATTTTAGAAGCTATGGAATGGGCCGGGTGGGCGGCGAGAGGCGGGGGGTAACTCCAACGCAAGGACTCGCAAGGTAACTAACTCTAACGTGGGGTAGGGGTGGAGAGCTCTCGTTGAAGAGTTTCTTGTTCTAGTCACTGTCGCTCGTCAGAAAATTAACCGGATTTTGTTTTATTTACAGACTGATAAAATTCAATTAAACATATTATTACCATCATCACTGAGAGAGGGGAAGTGCCGATAAAAATCTGAACAGAGAAAGAGGGAGAGAGAGAGAGAGCACACACACACGCGCGCGCGCGCACGCACACACACACACAAGCATGCAAGCAGACACGCACAGAAAAAGAGATAGAGATTGGGAGACAGAGACAGATAGAGACCAAAAAGGGAGGGGGCGGAGGGGGGGGGGAGCTCGACTTTATTTTAAGCGGCACAAAAGACTGTACGCTCTGCAACTGGATCTTAAAACAATACGTAGGGAACTTTGTACTAGGAAAGTTTCAAAGACAAGATCACTTTCACAGATTGTTCACAAAGGCCTTTTAAAGTGTTCCGCCAGTTTGACGCAACCGCAATCTGCAGGCGCCGTAACTCAAACTTGCCAGTGCATAAACTGGTCCTGTAATGGACGTAGCCCAAAGCCATTGCCTCCCTTGCTTTTGTTGGAAACAGCTGCCCCCAACCCCAGCCGCCGCACCCCCATCTCTCGTTTTTTTTTTTTCTGCGTACGTGTGTGCAGCTGCGTGCAGTGTGTGTGTGTGTGTGTGTGTGTGTGTGTGTGTGTGTGTGTGTGTGTGTGTGTGTGTGTGTGTGTGTGTGTGTGCCTGTGTTTGTGTATGTTCGTGTATGCATGCGGCCGTGCGTGCGTGTTGTGTGTGTGCGTTTGCGTGATTGTGCGTGTGCTGGTGCGCACTGTTTTCTTTGCATTAAGCTTTTTTTTCCCCATGAAAATGACTGGGCGCCACCAATCTGGTAATTCTTGATTTACAACCCCCACCCCAAAAAACAACAACAACAAAAAAACACGTTTCTTAAAGTTATACAAAAATATAAGCTTCTGCCATTCCCTGCGACCAACTTTCCCTTTGACCTTAATATAGCTTTTTGTATTTTTACCGATCTTAATGATATCAACTTTTGAAATCTCTCTCGCTTGCTCTCGCTCTCTCTCTTCTTGTTCTTTCCTTTCTTTCTTTCCCCGTTTTTTGTTGTTGTTTTTTCTTTCTTTTTCTCTCTGAAAGATCAGTTTCTTTCCACAAAGTCCGTTCTTTCTTTTATTCTGCCTCAGCGTTGTATAGGTCAGGTGTGTTAGCTTCTAATTTCATAAGCAGAGATTTTTTGAATAATTTACCGGGCGACTATAGAATCCATTTCAATTCAAATAATATTCTGCCAAAGGCTGCTGCATTGTAATGTTCGGCGTAAAACCCAAACAGTCTTCGTTCTGTTGATTCTTTAATTTCAGCCAGATGATTTGATGGTGAATAGACTTCAAATCGAATCAATCCACAAGAAAACCATTCTTTCGTTTCTTTCATGTACTGTTCTTCTTTCCGCCATGCGCACAGAGACGTGTGTGTGAGGCTGGAGCCATGGGTGTTGGGGAGGGGGCTGAGAAAGTGGTGGAGTGAAGGAGGGGGTCGTTTCTTGTGCAGTTTGTGTGCGGTGTGTATGGGGGGTGAGGATGGTGGTGCCAGGTATGGCTGTATGAGAGACAGACAGACATACAGAGGGAGAGACTCTCTCTCTCTCTCTTATATATACATATATATATATATATATATATGTGTGTGTGTGTGTGTGTGTGTGTGTACACTATTCGTTTCGCTTTGTTTACTTCTACACTTTTTTCTCCAAACACTGTTCGTCAAGGAGGCGGTGCTGAGTTCGGACAAATCCATATACGCTACACTACATCTGCTAAGCAGATACCTGACCAGCAGGGTAACCGAAGAGCGGTCAGTCCTTCATTAACGCACCGAAACCCGTCCCAAAAGCGAGAAGACAACAAATCCCAGCTCAATCCGTTCCCTGGAAATATCACCCAATGTCAGTATCGCTTTTTATGTCATATCAGACAGAGAAACATACAAAGCGGATTCTATGGATTTCGGTTCTATACAGGATATGATACAGGGTCCTGCACAATCCACAGAGAGATTGTAGGGAGACGGAACGGGTCGGAATAGAGCCCCCACCCCCACCCCCACCCCTCCTGGCCCACGCTCCCTCCCTCCAAAAAAGATTTAAAAAAACAAAAACAGATAGACAAACAGAAAGAACACAAACGTAAAATACAAAAACAAAAAACAGATGAAGATAGAAAATGGTACCAACGTTGTCTTATAAGCTGCATAAGCATTATAAAAATAATGTGTTATCACATAGAGAGAGAGAGAGAGGGGGGAGGTTCAATCCATTTGTACATCAGCGCAAGAGGACTACAGCTCGCGCAAGGACAGCTGGAACTGAAAGTCAATGTCACTGATTTTGCCCCCAACCCCACCCTCTCTCCCCCTCCCCCACCCCCTTCCCTCCTTCCTACCTCCTTTCACCCTCCCTCTGATTCTCCCGCTTTTGTGTAAAGGTTAATTATCTTTGAATTTCCGGATTTTTCCCTGTAAATAATCAACTCGCTCTTGTTCATAGACAAGCGATTACGCAACAATCTTCTTCCTGTTTCTCTCTCCGTCTCTCCCTCCTTCTCTTCCACTTTTCTCTCTCTCTCTCTCTCTCTCTTTCCTCTTATAAGGTTTTTTTTTCGAAACTTCTGTGCGTTACTGTCAAAATCCAACCGTATTAACTCAAACCTTCGTTCTGGGCACTGTACTGTATTCCGTGTATCTGTGTACAGAGTGTGCTCGATCACAAATCTGAATCTGAGTTCATTAAACAAACGCGTTCATAGATACGGCGGTTAGTAAGCGGAGGAGAGCTTCACTCTCACCCCCTTCAGGGGATGTTACTAACATCAACTGTGGATTCGGGAACAGAGTTTGTTGTCAGATAATTAACATCCGGATATATGCTACAGGCACCAAGGCTTCAGAAAGAAAAACAGAAAACTGGAAAAAGGAGAGGGGGCTGAGGGTCAGGTCAATTCAAACATCTGTAAACAGACAGAAGGGGGATGAAGGATACCTCGCAGCACGCGCGCGCGCACACACACACACACACACACTTACCCCCCCCCCCACCCCAGCCCCCACCACCACCACCCTGACCCTCACTCACCGCCCAGGATAATGAAGTCAAGAAATCAGATTGAAAACACCACAAATAATTGGCTTTCTAAACTAACTTGAGAGATTAATTAACTTTTTGCTTGCGCTCGGCTGTGAACAGAGAAAGCGGTTTGAGCGCGCACGCGCACGCACGCACACACGCACTTACGCGCACACAGAGAGGGAAGGGAGGAGAGAAAGAGGCAGAGACAGAAAAAGAGTATTGTTTTAAGTATGGTTTGAGAAATGCAGAACGCATCAATTCTGCCAAGTTCAAAAGAAAAGGCGCGGAGACACAGAAGCAAAATAACTTGAAATAAAAAGGGAACCCAGAGAGAGAAGAGACAGAAAGAGAGAGAGAGAGAGAAGAGACAGAGAGACATACAGCAGACAGACAGACAGAAAGAAACGGGGAGCAGAGAAACGGAGAGAGGTGAGAGAGGGACAGTGTTGTTTCAATTAACCCAGAAGGCGTTTCGTCAGAGACCATGGAAGACGGCCAATGTCTGTCACCAAGGTCCTGTATGTAGGTGAAGTCCATGAACATTAAAATGCAACACACCTGATGGTCTTCATGGGACATATCTCTCTGTCTATACCCCACCCCCTGCCTCTCTCACACATTTCATATCGGTCATACACACCTGATGTTCTTCATGGGACATATCTCTCTGTCTCTGCCCCACCCCCTGCCTCTCTCACACATTTCATATCGGTCACACACCTGATGGTCTTTACGGGACATATCTCTCTGTCTCTGCCCCACCCCCTGCCTCTCTCACACATTTCATTTCGGTCATACACACCTGATGGTCTTCATGGGACATCTCTCTCTGTCTATGCCCCACCCCCTGCCTCTCTCAACATTTCATATCGGTCATACACACCTGATGGTCTTCATGGGACATATCTCTCTGTCTATACCCCACCCCCTGCCTCTCTCACACATTTCATTTCGGTCATACACACCTGATGGTCTTCATGGGACATATCTCTCTGTCTATGCCCCACCCCCTGCCTCTCTCACACATTTCATTTCGGTCATACACACCTGATGGTCTTCATGGGACATATCTCTCTGTCTATGCCCCACCCCCTGCCTCTCTCAACATTTCATATCGGTCATACACACCTGATGGTCTTCATGGGACATATCTGTCTATGCCCCACCCCCTGCCTCTCTCACACATTTCATTTCGGTCATACACACCTGATGGTCTTCATGGGACATATCTCTCTGTCTATACCCCACCCCCTGCCTCTCTCACACATTTCATTTCGGTCATTTGCCTTCTCTGTGTATCTTTCCTTTTCATCATGTTTAAATGTAATTCACTTGTTTGTTTACTTCGTTTATTAATCTTATTTCGTTTCAGATGTGTTAATGTTTAACACATACCCAGGGAAGGAGAGAAGGTTCTCAAGCAAAGCATCGCTAGCGTGTTTGGTTCAAGCAAAAGTCAGGCATCTGCTCCCCTTCCCATTTTTTTATCTTTTTTTTATTCCAGCAGATGTGGAGCCGCGCATATGGATCAGTCCGTAACCTTTGACACCTCCTTGAAACTGGGGCCAAACTGTCTCTCTTTCTCTCCACCTCTCTTTTTCCAGATGTGTCTTTCTGTCTCTCTTTCCCGGTGGTATCAAACTGCAAATCCCAAAAGGCTTGTTTAGTCAGACGTGGAGGAGGAATTTGTTTAAAGTCTCGTCACACGTACTGGGCATTGTAGACAAAAGCCAAACGTGTCACAAGATTCCACTGTTAAAACAAAATGTGGGAAAAGGTTAAACTAAAACGAAAGGCTACTCAGTTAACCAAACAGAACCAAGCCAAACAAAACAAGACACCCCCCCCCCCCTTCTCTCTCTCCTCTGTCAGTCATTTACTTACTCCCTGTTTTCTTCCCACCCCACCTCTCTCTCTCAACATGCAAACAGTATATATCTGTCCAGCAGTTTTCAAAGATCAAGGTTTCCGCAAGACAGACGAACAGGAAGGCGAGTGGACATAAAAGACAGAGAGACAAAGACAAGCATATACACAGAGTGATGGACATACAAGACAGAGAGAGAGACAAAGACAAGCATATACACAGAGTGATGGACATACAAGACAGAGAGACAAAGACAAGCATATACACAGAGTGATGGACATACAAGACAGAGAGAGAGACAAAGACAAGCATATACACAGAGTGATGGACATACAAGACAGAGAGAGAGAGACAGACAAAGACAAGCATATACACAAAGTGATGGACATACAAGACAGAGAGACAAAGACAAGCATATACACAGAGTGATGGACATACAAGACAGACAGAGAGACAAAGACAAGCATATACACAAAGTGATGGACATACAAGACAGAGAGACAAAGACAAGCACAGACACAAAGTGATGGACATACAAGACAGAGAGACAAAGACAAGCATAGACACAAAGTGATGGACATACAAGACAGAGAGACAAAGACAAGCACAGACACAAAGTGATGGACATACAGAGAGACAAAGACAAGCACAGACACAAAGTGATGGACATACAAGACAGAGAGACAGAGACAAGCACAGACACAAAGTGATGGACATACAAGACAGAGAGACAGAGACAAGCACAGACACAAAGTGATGGACATACAGAGAGACAAAGACAAGCACAGACACAAAGTGATGGACATACAAGACAGATAGAAAGACAAAGACAAGCACAGACACAAAGTGATGGACATACAAGACAGAGAGACAAAGACAAGCATATACACAGAGTGATGGACATACAAGACAGAGAGACAAAGACAAGCACAGACACAAAGTGATGGACATACAAGACAGAGAGACAAAGACAAGCACAGACACAAAGTGATGGACATACAAGACAGAGAGACAAAGACAAGCACAGACACAAAGTGATGGACATACAAGACAGAGAGACAAAGACAAGCACAGACACAAAGTGATGGACATACAGAGAGACAAAGACAAGCACAGACACAAAGTGATGGACATACAAGACAGAGAGACAAAGACAAGCATATACACAGAGTGATGGACATACAAGACAGAGAGACAAAGACAAGCACAGACACAAAGTGATGGACATACAGAGAGACAAAGACAAGCACAGACACAAAGTGATGGACATACAAGACAGAGAGACAGAGACAAGCACAGACACAAAGTGATGGACATACAAGACAGAGAGACAAAGACAAGCACAGACACAAAGTGATGGACATACAGAGAGACAAAGACAAGCACAGACACAAAGTGATGGACATACAAGACAGAGAGACAAAGACAAGCACAGACACAAAGTGATGGACATACAAGACAGACAGAGAGACAAAGACAAGCACAGACACAAAGTGATGGACATACAAGACAGACAGACAGACAAAGTCCAGCATATACACAAAGTGATGGACATACAAGACAGACAGAGAGACAAAGACCAGCATATACACAAAGTGATGGACATACAAGACAGACAAAGAGACAAAGACAAGCATATACACAGAGTAATGGACATACAAGACAGAGAGAGAGACAAAGACAAGCATATACACAGAGTGATGGACATACAAGACAGAGAGAGAGACAAAGACAAGCATATACACAGAGTGATGGACATACAAGACAGACAGAGAGACAAAGACCAGCATATACACAAAGTGATGGACATACAAGACAGAGAGACAAAGACAAGCACAGACACAAAGTGATGGACATACAAGACAGAGAGACAAAGACAAGCACAGACACAAAGTGATGGACATACAAGACAGAGAGACAAAGACAAGCACAGACACAAAGTGATGGACATACAAGACAGAGAGACAAAGACAAGCATATACACAGAGTGATGGACATACAAGACAGAGAGACAAAGACAAGCACAGACACAAAGTGATGGACATACAAGACAGAGAGACAAAGACAAGCACAGACACAAAGTGATGGACATACAGAGAGACAAAGACAAGCACAGACACAAAATGATGGACATACAAGACAGAGAGACAAAGACAAGCATATATACAGAGTGATGGACATACAAGACAGAGAGAGAGACAAAGACAAGCATATACACAAAGTGATGGGCATACAAGACAGATAGACAAAGACAAGCACAGACACAAAGTGATGGACATACAAGACAGAGAGACAAAGACAAGCATAGACACAAAGTGATGGACATACAAGACAGAGAGACAAAGACAAGCATGGACACAAAGTGATGGACATACAAGACAGAGAGACAAAGACAAGAACAGACACAAAGTGATGGACATACAAGACAGAGAGACAAAGACAAGCACAGACACACAGTGACAGGCACGGTCTGAGAGCGGCCGTCAAGAGTGGAACACTGAAGCAGACAGTCCGGTCACAAACTGTACAGAGGAGACAGCTTGTTGGCCTCCTGGACAAACAGTTACTGTATCAAGCTGTCGTAGTACCACTCAGCTTCATCAGTCACTCGTCTCTGTCTCTCTCTCTCTCCGTTTCCCCGCCCCCCACCCCCACCCCTCTGTTTCCCCGCCCCCCACCCCCACCCCTCTGTTTCCCCGCCCGCCCCCCCTCTGTTTCCCCGCCCCCCACCCCCACCCCTCTGTTTCCCCGCCCCCCGCCCCCCACCCCTCTGTTTCCCCGCCCGCCCCCCCCTCTGTTTCCCCGCCCGCCCCCCACCCCTCTGTTTCCCCGCCTCCCACCCCCACCCCTCTGTTTCTCCGCCTCCCACCATCTCTCTCTGTTTCTCTGTCCCTACCCTTCTCTCTCACCTACTCTCTCTCTGTGATGTTATTGATAGCTATATAATACGCCTCTCTCCCTCTCCCACGTTACCCATATTTTCTCTCTCTCTCTCTCTCTCTCTCTCTCTCTCTCCCTTCTCTCTTCTCTTCTCTCTCATTTCATCTTTACCATTCTCTCCTTTACTCTCTCCACTCTCGTCCCCACCCTCTGGCTTTCTCGTTTTATTTCAATTTCTCTATTTTTTTCTTAAGCTTTTCTTTCTTAATTTTGTACCCCAGGGCTGGGTGGAGAAAAGCTGCTTGTTTTTGTGCTTATCTCAATACCCAGGAAAATGCAATATCGTTAGTTCGTTCTTTCTCGAAGTTTTTGCGAAAGTCACACACTACACCTAGCCAGTCCATCGCACGTGCGGCATGTGTCAACAAAGAAGTTCATGTCACTGACAAGGTTACGACGCCTGCACACCACTGTCAGTCTCTGGACTGAAAAGGGACACCCCACACACCCACCGCCTGCCTTACCCCTCTGTCTGTCCCTCCACACCTTTCTGTTTGACCAGCCACACCTTTCTGTCAGTGTGGGGCAGGCATTGCCACATTTTCTTTAACACATTCTCCTCTTCTTTTTTCTTTCTAAGCCTGAGAACAGATAAATTGTAACAACAACAACAAATCGTTCTCTAGGGTGTGAGAACAAAGACTTCGTGCACGTTTGTTCTTCCCTGAACATTGTTTTTCTTTGTTTGTGTTTTAGTCACACGAAGGTTTGTAGTTACCAAGATGATCTGTAAATTGGGAAAGTGAGTTCTTCACATTTGTTTTTACAAGTGAGGGGTGGTGGTGGAGGGGGATTAGGTGGAGAAGGGTAGGGGGAGGAGGAAGGGGGAATGTCAGTCAAGGTTGACACTGGCCGTGGATTATAAATTCTCAGATTTTTCTCTAGTTTGTCCTCTTTCTTTTCTTCTTTTTTTTAATTTGTTGTTTTTGAGGGGTGGGGGCTCAGTGGACTTTTTGTTATTGTTTCGTTTCGGGTTCGGTTGTTTTTTCTTTCGTTGTGTGTGTGTGTGTGTGTGTGTGTTTTATTTTATCTTCGTTACTAATTTCTTTGTTGTTTCGGGGAAAAGTTGGGGCATGTTTTGTTTCGATTAATTTTTTATCTTTATTTTTACTTGTTTTCTTGTTTGTTCGTTTTTGTGCGGGGAAAGGGGGGTTGGGAAAGGGGGGGGGGCATTTTGTTTATTGTCTCCCGCCTTACCCACTTTGCTCTGTCTTTTTCTGGTGTGTGTGTGTTTACTCTTTTTCCACAGAGGAGACTCCAGTCTACCGGAAACATTTCCACACGCATGGCAGGACATCCCTGATGGTGGTTCTTTCCTCCTTGTTCCCCTGTTTCATTCGTCCCCATATTTCGTCCCCCCCCCCCCCCACCCCCACACACACACACCCGCTCTTGTCTATTCGGCCTCAGTCGCAGTGCACAATGGGTCCGTGTCTCTGTAAGACATTCCAACATGGAATTGCCTGCCTGCGGACATCGTCACCACAATGCTTCGATTAAAAAAAACCGCTTTTGTTTGTTTGTTCCTTCGTTTCTTTGTTTCTGTCTCCCTGAACCTGCATCACTGTGGTTATCCAGCCACTATAGTCTTTGTTTCTGTCTCCCAAAACCTGCATCACTGTGGTTATCCAGCCCCTATAGTCATTTCTTTCTCTTCTCTGTTCGTTCTTCTAAAAAAAATTGTACGTTGACACAAAACAGGGAATCGAACAGCCAATAGTATTTGACTTGTGTGTGCGCGCGCGCTTGCGCGCGCGTATGTGTGTGCGTGCGTACGTATGTGTGTGTGCGTGCTTATGTGTGTGTGTTTGGTCGGTTCTAATGTGTGTTAAATGTACGCCGCATTCAGGAACGTCGCTTTATCGTCTCATGCAAGAGACTAGCACTCAGGCCAGCAACCCACAAACCCATGGAGAAGGGATGTAGGTAGCAGGGATGGGGGGGGGGGGGAGACGGAGTTTACTCCTTGGAACTGGAGCTTTCTCGTTGGGTGATCTGCTCCCTGGCCTGGCCGTTCCACAAGGTGATGCTGGCGGAGAGAGCGTGGGTGGAGGAATCTGCAGGTAGCAACGCACCACCCCCTTACAGTAACACACACTCTCTCTCTCTCTCTCTCTCTCTCTCTCTCTCTCTCTCTCTCTCTCTACTCTTTCTCTGTTTCTGATAAAGCTCTTTCCTTGGGGCCTCAACAATATCCCTGATTATTTTCTGTTTCTACATAAACGCGTGGACGAAAACATGGATGGTAGATGGATGCTGGCTGACTACGATCAGTTTTGACAAAACTATATGCTTTTAGTACCATTTTCATTATTAAAACTAATAAAGATACAAACACTGGCGTGTTACTTTGTGACATTTTTGAGTGAGAAAAACCAATAAAATCGCTGTCGAAAGCCTACCCCAAACGATGATGCAGGAAAAAAACAAAAAAACACACAAAAAAAACACGTTTCAACTGGTTTGCACTGCGGTACTGCGAATGGAACGAAGTAGAAAAGAAAACTTCAGTTTTCCCTCCCCCACTTTTAATCACAATAATGAAAGGAATTTGCCACCACAGATGCAGTCAGAACACTGGCTGAGTTAACACTAGGCCTGTCTGACGACTCTGCTTTGTTGTCTGCCAGCTGTGGCCCTTCAGGATCCACATCAGGGAAACAGACAGAGAGAGAGAGAGAGAGAGAGAGAGAGAGAGAGAGAGAGAGAGAGAGCGTATGTGTGTGTGTGTGTGTGTGGGGGGGTGCGTGATTCTTTGAGTGTACGTGCGTGCAGGTTTGTGTGCGTGTGTGTGCGTTAGTGTGTGTATGTGCGCGCGCACACGTGCGTATGCGTGCGTGCACGTACAGACACGACGTGCTTTCTCTCTCTCTCTCTCTCTGGGTTCCAAAGGGAAGTTGAAATGCATTTTTTATTCAACTGCAAAGCATATGATAATATTCGTGAAAAATGTGTTGTTTTCAGAACAAGTGCTGAAAAGAGTATAGATAATAATTATCAATGATGTTGAAAATGAATCACGATGACGATACAGTAAGATCACTGGCAAAGTACATTGCTAAAACCTATAGTATTCGAAAGAAGAGTAATTCGTGTCAATAGCTTAACTACGTTGATAGAAAAAGAATGTTTTTGTATTCATGAACTAAGAAAATGGATGGCCGAGCGTTAGTTCATTTGACTCCAAATATGTTTCTTTTCTGTTGTATTTTTTGTTTCATTCTTTTCATCATCATTGTTCTGATTTGCACCCCCATGTCACTAGAGCTGTGTAGCCAATGACACTGAACCTTCTCTCTTGCGCGCGCTTGTTTGTTTGTGTGTGTGTGTGTGTGTGTGTGTGTGTGTGTGTGTGTGTGTGTGTGTGTGTGTGTATGTGTGTGTGTGTGTGTGTGTGTGTGTGTGTGTGTGTGTGTGTGCGTGTGGGTTTTCTTTTCTTTGTTTTTCTTTCTTTTG
Organism: Babylonia areolata; assembly: GCF_041734735.1. Classification (NCBI taxonomy): domain Eukaryota; kingdom Metazoa; phylum Mollusca; class Gastropoda; order Neogastropoda; family Buccinidae; genus Babylonia; species Babylonia areolata. The sequence continues at coordinate 65,189,149 of NC_134877.1, forward strand.
TGTGTGTGTGTGTGTGTGCGCGCGCGCGCGCGTTCTATCTCTGTGACAGCCGCCTTTTCCAGGTTGGGTGGCTGACAGAGTCACAGAGGAAGCAGAGGGGGTGGGGGGGAGTGGGAGGAAAGAGGGTGGTCCACCGAAGACAAGATAATGAATCCATGATGAAACGCTAACGGCCCATCATCACCACCACAACCCTTCTGAAGGAGAGGGACCGGGGAGGGGGGGGGGGGGCAGCAGGATGTTGCAATGTCAGTGTGCATCAAGACCTATCCTCACACCCCTTACGTTTCCATCCATACCCCCATACACACACACACACTCACACACTCACCACCACCACCCCCGCACCCCATACTGTCCAGTTTAGCTGACAGAGTGAACGTTCTCGGCCTGTGAAGTATTGCCTGTTAGCGGAAGCCACTCCCAACAACTGACCAAAGCAACACAACAAGTTGCGTGAACGAACAGTCGAGACGGATTTCCAGAAGAAACTATCGGTTTTCACACGTCTTCTTCCCGATCTGAAAAACAGCTTCCACACACGCTCCCACCGACTGGTAAACACAGAAACAAACGCTCAGACGTTCATAAATCTCTCAGTGATTCACACACACACACACACACACACACACACACACACACACACACACACACACACAAACCAAAAAACATACACACACTCCTTGTCCAGGTATCATTTTGACCAACACCAAACTATTGTCAGTGTCATAGAAGGCGCTTGTCGAGTGGAAATTCCCTTTGGTCTTCTTTGTCTCAAGCAGGCAGATTTATGAATACACTTGTAAGGCAAAACAAAACACAGCCAGTCAAGCAACTGCGGCCAGTGAAGGATTTCAACTATGATTACTTAACACTTCTTTTGCAATATGTGCTACACACCTCCTCGTATCTTCTTTTAACTTTTTTCCCCAATGGTTACCAACGGGGTTATGAGATCAAAACAATTACGCAATAAATATGTTTGGCCAAGAACGCAATATCCGCTGGAGAGATCGTCGCGTAACAACAGAAATAAGTAGATATTCAAAAAACAAAAAGCAAAAACTGAGCCATCATGTTCAATTTTCAAACGTGGTTTCTGCAAAAACACAGCTTTTCAGTGTCAGGTTTGAAGACTACTTTAACAACCTACATTCACTTCAGTTCCGAATTAGGTAAATATATGAACAAACAAATATTGAATTAAAGCATATTTCCAACAAAGATCTACAAGCACGGAGCACTTGGGGTTTAATGGGGTGTTCTCCGTACACTCATTAGCTCGGAATCGGGTTTGTGCTGTAGCGTATTGCGAAGGCCTACATCCCCACACAGTGTGCACACAAACGTCGAGAATGAAGGTCGGTTGCTAGGTAGTGCTCTGGAAACTTTCTTTCTTTCTTCTTTCTTTTACGTTCGACAGCTACGCAGTCAGGGTCGAAGTCCGAGGGATGCCACAAACTCGGACGTCCGGCGAAGATCGGCTACCGTCCCCCAGAGCTTGGTGTTGAGGTCAGCACCCCCAGGCCAGGACTGCTGCCGCATCTTCTCATACAGGGGGCAGTCTTGGAGAATATGGGATGGGGTCTGGTCAGCCTGGCCGCAATCACATAGGGATGTGGCTGCCACTCCAATCCTCTTTAGGTGTGCTCGGAGGTCGCAGTGTCCTGTGCGAAGGTGGTAGATGGTAGTCTGGTGTCTCCTCTCCAGTGTCCTGATGGGATCCTGGTGTGCCTGGTAGCCTCCGTTCAGGGTGACCCAGCCTCTTCGGAATCTGCTGCGGAGGAGAGTTTTGCTTCCTCATACGTGGCAGGAACGGTTGGCAAGGTGGTCTGCACGCTCGTTGCCTACATGTGCAGGCACCCACTGGAGGGTCGTTGGGGCTGTTTGGGTAAGGGTTGCGAGGGAGGCCTTAAGGGACTGGATCAGTGGACCAGGATCAGGGGAAACAAGACTTGGGACTGAATCTGTGACTGTCTTCAAAGCAAATCGTGAAATGTAAATCTGAACTGGGTGTGCTCGATGCAGAGAGGGGAGGGAGGATGGGGGGAGAGCACGTTCTTGTATGCGAGTATCTGCTGGAGTGAAGAACAGTTGGGGGATGAAGGGAGGGGAAGGGATTACCCAAGTTATTTTGTTGTGGATGATGGTGTGTTTTGTTTTTGTTTTTTACTCCATATAACATTTTGCTTTTACCTATTTGAATGCAAAATCTGCTCAAATGGACACACACGCGAGCAATTTCTGCGTTTCTACAAAACTTTATGAAAAGAACAACAACAACAAATCAACAAAAACAAAAAGAGCACGTGTCAGCTCGTGATCCAAGTATCTCCACAGTGTGCGACCCAGTCAGTCAGCTCAAGGGTCAACACAGCGTCCTCCAGCCAGCCTGTGAAGGGGGCACCCGAGTATCACAGAGGATCTTTCCACCCTGGTACAGCCCTTCCCCCGTCACTGGCCGAGTGGCCATGTGTTACTCACCAGCCGATTAGGTTTCCTCCCCTTGATGGGCTGATAACTTGCACGGGGACAGTGCAACCTGTCGCCAACAGCCAAAATACCTCCGCAGAGCAGCCGTGAGGAGAGTCAAGAGCGTAAATTGATCGTCGTTGAATGTCGATAGTGCTCTTCAGAGAAAGGGTAGGGGGGCGGCGACTAGAAACCGAGCCTGCAACTGGAAATAGAAGCATCTGCATGTATGTGGAATTAACCAGCAGATTGTGTGTGTGTGTGTGTGTGTGTGTGTGTGTGTGTGTGTGTGTGTGTGTGTGTGTGTGTGTGTGTGTGTGTGTGTGAGATACATGTTGTAGCGTCATGTACGTATGCCGGGGGGTGGGGGGGTGCGGGCGAGGGAGGGGCGGGGGAGGCGATAGGGGGAAGGGACGGAGGACGCTCAGCAGTCGTTGACAGACGGTCAATTGATCATCAGTGAAAGACTATAGTACACCAGTGGAGCGACGGGAATTTTTTGTAGAAGGAATGGGGTGCGAAAAGGTCATTTCTGGATGGGTGAAAGGTGTGAGGAAGGGTGGGGAGGACAAAGTGTGTGTGTGTGTGTGTGTGTGTGTGTGTGTGGAAGGGGGAGGTAAGTTTCCATTTACGCATGTATGTATCAAGTTATGCGTGTCCGGTGAAAGGGAAGTGCGCGTGGGATGTACAGAAGTGGGTTTGCGCCCAAAGTGTCCACATTTCCCCAATAAAGAATTCGGTACTCCGCCACCATGTCTTGTATTCTCTTGCCAACTCGCCACCTAACAGCGGAACAAACATTCCACGATAGCCTACGTCGGTCACATGAACGAGAGGACTGATTTCAATCTGCGGATTGTTACAGGCATCCACTTGAAAGAGATGATCTATACATTTTTTTATGTGAGCTGTTTTGCTTTCTTTGTCACTGTGGCTTCTGCATTTTCTAAACGTCAGGTATGTTTGCGTTTTCGACACTGCTGCAGCATTTTTCGTAAACAAGTACACGAAAAGACAAACAAAACGAATGAATAAATAAATATTTGTACCAAAGCTCTGTCACTCCGGTTATATATTTAGCTTTGTATTATTCATGAGGTAAAATCTACCCGCAAGCCACACACGCGAGCACAAGCAAATTTTGTTTTACCAAACTTACAAAAAAAAAAAAAAAAAGAAAAAAGAAAGAAAGAAAGATCCGAAGACTGGTAGCAGTGGCCCTATTTCTTCACGGAGACCCATCACTGACGAAGTAGCGATGTCTTACCAGCTGATTATGTTTCCTCCCCCAACAGGGCCGATAACTCGCACAAGGACAACGTAACATGTCGCTAACAGGCGAACTGCTTCCGCTCAACAGCAAGAAATGATCGCAAACTGATAATCGATGAAAGACGAAAGCAAACCGCTGGGGTGACGTTCAGTATTCAAACGGGGAAAAATCTTGTGCTTGGAAAACATTGTGTGAAGGGGAGAGAGCAGAGAACGAAGAACATTTTGTTTGGGCGTTGATAGAGAGTGCATCACGTTACGCGTGATTCCATGAGTGCCTGGTAAAGAGGTGTCTGAAAGGGGTGTGCGGGGTTATGTACGAGTCTGGGTATTATCCATCCCCCTGGGTATGTGTGTCCAGCTTCCTGGCACAAATGCTGACCATTTCCTCAATAAAGAGAACAAACTTTTGTCTTCTCTCTTTGTCTCCCCTCTCGTCTCACCAGTTATCGTCTCCCTTTGTCTCTGTCTCCCCTCTCGTCTCACCAGTTATCTCCCTCTGTCTCTGTCTCCCCTCTCGTCTCAACAGATATCGTCTCCCTCTGTCTCTGTCTCCCCTCTCGTCTCACCAGTTATCGTCTTCCTCTGTCTCTGTCTCCCCTCTCGTCTCACCAGTTATCGTCTCCCACTGTCTCCCTCTCGTCTCACCAGTTATCGTCTCCCTCTGTCTCTCCTCTCGTCTCACCAGTTATCGTCTCCCTCTCGTCTCACCAGTTATCGTCTCCCTCTGTCTCTCCTCTCGTCTCACCAGTTATCGTCTCCCTCTCGTCTCACCAGTTATCGTCTCCCTCTCGTCTCACCTGTTATCGTCTCTGTCTCCCCTCTCATCTCACCAGTTATCGTCTCCCTCTGTCTCTGTCTCCCCTCTCGTCTCACCAGTTATCGTCTCTGTCTCTCCTCTCATCTCACCAGTTATCGTCTCCCTCTGTCTCCCCTCTCGTCTCACCAGTTATCGTCTCCCTCTGTCTCCCCTCTCGTCTCACCAGTTATCGTCTCTGTCTCTCCTCTCATCTCACCAGTTATCGTCTCCCTCTGTCTCCCCTCTCGTCTCACCAGTTATCGTCTCCCTCTGTCTCCCCTCTCGTCTCACCAGTTATCGTCTCCCTCTGTCTCTCCTCTCATCTCACCAGTTATCGTCTCCCTCTGTCTCCCCTCTCGTCTCACCAGTTATCGTCTCCCTCTGTCTCCCCTCTCGTCTCACCAGTTATCGTCTCCCTCTGTCTCCCCTCTCGTCTCACCAGTTATCGTCTCCCTCTGTCTCCCCTCTCGTCTCACCAGTTATCGTCTCCCTCTGTCTCTCCTCTCCTCTCACCAGTTATCGTCTCCCTCTGTCTCCCCTCTCGTCTCACCAGTTATCGTCTCCCTCTGTCTCCCCTCTCGTCTCACCAGTTATCGTCTCCCTCTGTCTCCCCTCTCGTCTCACCAGTTATCGTCTCCCTCTGTCTCCCCTCTCGTCTCACCAGTTATCGTCTCCCTCTGTCTCCCCTCTCGTCTCACCAGTTATCGTCTCCCTCTGTCTCCCCTCTCGTCTCACCAGTTATCGTCTCCCTCTGTCTCCCCTCTCGTCTCACCAGTTATCGTCTCCCTCTGTCTCTCCTCTCGTCTCACCAGTTATCGTCTCCCTCTGTCTCCCCTCTCGTCTCACCAGTTATCGTCTCCCTCTGTCTCTCCTCTCGTCTCACCAGTTATCGTCTCCCTCTGTCTCCCCTCTCGTCTCACCAGTTATCGTCTCCCTCTGTCTCCCCTCTCGTCTCACCAGTTATCGTCTCCCTCTGTCTCCCCTCTCGTCTCACCAGTTATCGTCTCCCTCTGTCTCTCCTCTCCTCTCACCAGTTATCGTCTCCCTCTGTCTCCCCTCTCGTCTCACCAGTTATCGTCTCCCTCTGTCTCCCCTCTCGTCTCACCAGTTATCGTCTCCCTCTGTCTCCCCTCTCGTCTCACCAGTTATCGTCTCCCTCTGTCTCTCCTCTCCTCTCACCAGTTATCGTCTCCCTCTGTCTCCCCTCTCGTCTCACCAGTTATCGTCTCCCTCTGTCTCTCCTCTCCTCTCACCAGTTATCGTCTCCCTCTGTCTCCCCTCTCGTCTCACCAGTTATCGTCTCCCTCTGTCTCCCCTCTCGTCTCACCAGTTATCGTCTCCCTCTGTCTCCCCTCTCGTCTCACCAGTTATCGTCTCCCTCTGTCTCCCCTCTCGTCTCACCAGTTATCGTCTCCCTCTGTCTCCCCTCTCGTCTCACCAGTTATCGTCTCCCTCTGTCTCCCCTCTCGTCTCACCAGTTATCGTCTCCCACTGTCTCCCCTCTCGTCTCATCTCACCAGTTATCGTCTCTGTCTCTCCTCTCATCTCACCAGTTATCGTCTCTGTCTCTCCTCTCATCTCACCAGTTATCGTCTCTCTCTGTCTTCTTATCTACACCAAACCATTGTCTGCTATGAAACTCACAACCCTAACTCCCGAAATGCGACTCTTACTCTACCCAAGCCAAGAATAGACCTTTATAAATCGAGTTTGGCATATTCCGGCATGCACTGCTGGAACAATCTCCCCAAACACCTCAAAGAACCCTTTTCCAACACAACATTCAAAGAGAAACTTGGACAGTACATGCGTGCCAAAAGCCAGACCGAAAATCTGGTATAATATTGTCACTGACAATCCTTACAAACTATGTCGAAATGCATCAATCAGTTGATAACGTATCACGCCATATAATATTATTTCAGAGATTTTCTCTTTACAGTGGACACAAGCAAACGAAATCAAACTCTAGTCTGGTCACGTCTACGATTCTGTATACTTACATGTATTACAAATTGTGAACCACCCTCACCCAACTCTTTTTTTTTTTCTTCTTTTTTCCCCACACTGGCATATCTTTACATCTCTGTCTGTCTGTCTGTCTGTCTGTCTGTCTCTCTCTCCCCTCTGTCTCTCCCTCTCTCTGTCTTTCACATAATGTGTCTATCTGTCCATATCCCTATTACCCGTCGCCTTATTTGCTGCCTTTTATGTCTCTTACATCTGTGTTTAAAATTTTATCGTTACTTTTCTGTGTTAATTTCACTTGAATCATTCATGTGTAGCATTCATGCTAGGGTTTTGTTGTTGTTTTTCCCTTGGTGTGTGTGTGTGTGTGTGTGTGTGTGTGTGTGTGTGTGTGTGTGTGTGTGTGTGTGTGTGTGTGTGTGTGTGTGTGTGTGTGTGTGTGTGTGTGTGTGTGTGTGTGTGTGTGTGTGTGTGTGTGTTTGTGTGTGTGTGTTACTCGCTTCCGTTCCGTACAGATGTGAGTGATGTTGTGTCTCTCAGTTTGACGCTGTGTTATACTAGTACATTATACATGTATTAAGTATTCAGTATAACTACATTTATATGCGTACATGTTTGTGTGTCTCTTAGAACAACGGCAGATGTGTAAGTCGGCCAAAGTGCTAATATCTTCACCGTTGGAAAATAAAGATTCATTCATTCATTCATTCATTCCGTCTCCCCTCTCGTCTCACCTGTTATCGTCTCCCTCTGTCTCTGTCTCCCCTCTCGTCTCACCAGTTATCGTCTCCCTCTCGTCTCACCAGTTATCGTCTCCCTCTATCTCTGTCTCCCCTCTCGTCTCACCAGTTATCGTCTCCCTTTGTCTCTGTCTCCCCTCTCGTCTCACCAGTTATCGTCTCCCTCTGTCTCTGTCTCCCCTCTCGTCTCACCAGTTATCGTCTCCCTCTGTCTCTGTCTCCCCTCTCGTCTCACCAGTTATCGTCTCCCTTTGTCTCTGTCTCCCCTCTCGTCTCACCAGTTATCGTCTCCCTCTGTCTCTGTCTCCCCTCTCGTCTCACCAGTTATCGTCTCCCTCTGTCTGTCTCCCCTCTCGTCTCACCAGTTATCGTCTCCCTCTGTCTCCCTCTCGTCTCACCAGTTATCGTCTCCCTCTGTCTCCCTCTCGTCTTACCAGTTATCGTCTCCCTCTGTCTCCCTCTCGTCTCACTAGTTATCTCCCTCTGTCTCTGTCTCCCCTCTCGTCTCACCAGTTATCGTCTCCCTCTGTCTCCCCTCTCGTCTCACCAGTTATCGTCTCCCTCTGTCTCTGTCTCCCTCTCGTCTCACTAGTTATCTCCCTCTGTCTCTGTCTCCCCTCTCGTCTCACCAGTTATCGTCTCCCTCTGTCTCTGTCTCCCCTCTCGTCTCACCAGTTATCGTCTCCCTCTGTCTCTGTCTCCCTCTCGTCTCACCAGTTATCTCCCTCTGTCTCTATCTCCCCTCTCGTCTCACTAGTTATCTCCCTCTGTCTCTGTCTCCCCTCTCGTCTCACCAGTTATCGTCTCCCTCTGTCTCTATCTCCCCTCTCGTCTCACCAGTTATCGTCTCCCTCTGTCTCTGTCTCCCCTCTCGTCTCACCAGTTATCGTCTCCCTCTGTCTCTATCTCCCCTCTCGTCTCACCAGTTATCGTCTCCCTCTGTCTCTGTCTCCCCTCTCGTCTCACCAGTTATCGTCTCCCTCTGTCTCCCCTCTCGTCTCACCAGTTATCGTCTCCCTCTGTCTCTGTCTCCCCTCTCGTCTCACCAGTTATCGTCTCCCTCTGTCTCCCCTCTCGTCTCACCAGTTATCGTCTCCCTCTGTCTCTGTCTCCCCTCTCGTCTCACCAGTTATCGTCTCCCTCTGTCTCCCCTCTCGTCTCACCAGTTATCGTCTCCCTCTGTCTCTCCTCTCATCTCACCAGTTATCGTCTCCCTCTGTCTCCCCTCTCGTCTCACCAGTTATCGTCTCCCTCTGTCTCCCCTCTCGTCTCACCAGTTATCGTCTCCCTCTGTCTCCCCTCTCGTCTCACCAGTTATCGTCTCTGTCTCCCCTCTCGTCTCACCAGTTATCGTCTCCCTCTGTCTCTGTCTCCCCTCTCGTCTCACCAGTTATCGTCTCCCTCTGTCTCTGTCTCCCCTCTCGTCTCACCAGTTATCGTCTCCCTCTGTCTCCCCTCTCGTCTCACCAGTTATCGTCTCCCACTGTCTCCCCTCTCGTCTCATCTCACCAGTTATCGTCTCCCTCTGTCTCTGTCTCTCCTCTCATCACACCCGTTATCGCCTCCTTTGTCTCCCCTCTCGTCTCACCAGTTATCGTCTCCCTCTAGTCTCACCAGTTATCAGTGGCGCTGACAGCGACACACCTGTGGAGACGTCCACTCCAGAAATAGTCGACGATCAGCTTACTGATCCCCGTCACATAAACAAGCCGGTTATCTTCGATCTACGGATGCCAAAGCGCAACAAGAGATGCGTAATTTCTGATCATCTGTCTCCTCCGTTTGTCATGGACACCAGGGTACGTCCACAGATCCTAACCGATTTAGCTTTCTGTGTGTTACATTGAGGATTGAAATTTCCTTTGGGTTTCAGGCCGCTGTGGAGGGGATACGTTCCTTCACTGAGCAGTCATTGCCAACAGCAGTCACGTACAAATGAGTCCTCAACAGTTCCTTGGAAGCGTTCGTTAATTCGGCGCAATGTTTCGTAGATAACAACTCAAGTTATGGGGACTGTTTGGTGTGTGTGTGTGTGTGTGTGTGTGTGTGTGTATGTGTGTAAATACATCTTGCTTTTTTTTTGCTTTTTTTTTTAGAATACGTAAGCCTGCTTCAGGTAGACATCAGGGAAGTTACACGAAGAGAGGAAGGTGTTCTGTTTGTCGAATGTGACTGTGGAAAAGAATCGAATCACATCACGATATCGCAACACTATTTGCACAAAAAAAGAAGAAGAAAGTTTTCCCAAAAAATTATGCCTTCACCTTGCAGTCGGATCTTTGAATAATTCTCAGTGTCGATGCACTTTGCCACTCTAAGACGTTTCTGTGTTTGTTTTTTGTCAAAGAGATGAAGGTGTTACAGAAACATGGATGACATGTCAATTCACCTTACACACTTCACAATGCGTGGCTCCGGAGTGAAACAAACACTCTTGGGTTTAAAAGGCCAAAGTGCCGCATATTATATATATATATATATATATATAACCACCTAGGTTTATAACAGATTTAGATGCACTCTGCGGGGAGAGATGAGGGGGGAGGCGAGATTGGGGCTGAGGGGAGGGAGTTACGTGGGATTAGCTGGGGAAGAGGACCGGTGTGTGTTTCACAAGACTCGTGCGCCACGTGCACTGACGTTATAAACACCCAACGTCAGCCTGCAATGCTATCGCCCAGAGATAAACAGCCAGGTAACAAACAATAACGGTTCCCGAGATCAAAAGTTTACCCCACCCCACACACTGCCACCCCCCACCGCCACTGATAAACTTGGGAGCTGGAGCGACGATAGTAGGAACGGGAAGGGAGGAGAGGTAGGGGCGGGGGCAGGGAGGGCGGGGGGAGGGGGCCGGGGAGGGGGGGGCTGGTGCACGGAACGAGTCAGGGGGTGAAAAAGCCCATGCTGTGCGAGCTCCCAACGAGTGCAGGTTTGCAGGCTGTCGGGGTGGCCAGGCAGACAATGGGGGCAAGATAGCTGCAAATTGAGGAAAGTGATGCCTCCCGCCCCGCTACCCCCGACGTCCTGACGCTGATAACCCATTGCCTCGCCCCTCCATTCCTCGCCACCCGCCCCCCTCCTCCACCACCATCATCATAACCACCACCACAATGATACCCTCCGTCGCCGACAACGCCACAGGCAACGCCACTACTACCGTGTGCTGGTGCTGTCGCTGTCAGGTGCCCTTTTATTATTAATTTCTTCCTTGGTCCTTGCAATAAACAACGTAGGTTTTGGTAGCGTGTTTGCCATGTTCGCTCCTTGATCATATCGGTAGTACTATGCTTCACTGTCCTCCTATTGCTTCCTTGGTCTTTGTAAAATTCAGGCAGTATGCTTCAAGTTGGACATATATCCATCATCCTCTGCGTGTCCGGCCCCGTTCAGAATCAATGGCAAAAGTTCCGTATCTTTTTGTCTAAGCATTCAGGTCTTATTGTCTGAAGCTTCCAATCCTTTTCATGAATAGTCCAGTCAAATCTAGGTTTAGGTGTAAAAGCGAAGTCTAGATTTACCCAGTAGCAGTTTACCCTGTTCCCTGTCAATCCAGCCTGCGACGGTTAGAGCGTTGGATTCTCGCCTGACTTTCCTGGGTTCGATTCCCGTCGAAAATGATGGGTTAAGGGTGGAGATTTTTCCGATCTGCAAGATCAACATGTGCAGTCCTGCTTGTGCTTGAACCCTCTTCGTGCGAACACGCACGCGGCTCGTAGGGCAGTGGGCTACTTGTCCGGTCTGTCATGGTCAGCTAGACTGCTTCCGCGCTTGTCTTAAAAATAAACATCCCCGTCACTCAGCACGTACGAGAGTTACAAACATAATTCTCTGCACCACGACTTCCTGTTGTTGACGTTACAAGTGGTGGTGGTCTGTCTGCTGCTGTTGTTTCATGCACCTCACCTCCCTCCCTCCCTCCCTCCCTCTCTCTGTCCCTCCCCCATCTTACTCTCCGTCACCCCCTCCCCCTCAAAATAAAAATCCCGAGTGTCTCCCATTCAAAACTCTTTCCGATTGACTTGCGACACACGGGGATGGTCCAGCCTCCATCCCCCCCACCCCCCCCCCCACCCCCTCCACCAAACCTCACCTCACCTCACTCCGCCCACCCCCCACCCCCACCCCCCACCTTCATTCATACTCTTCACGCCGTCCTTAATCTTTCCGCTCCCGTGATGTCACGGGCTGTCCATGGCTGTGCATACGGCTGTCCGGCTTCCCGTGCCGGCCCCAATGAATGGTGAAACGACCGGCGCCTGACACACCTTCACGGGGCCACAGAGCGCGGCCATCAGCTTTCCATTGATCACTTTTAAAACGCATCACAAACCCCTTCCACTCTCCTGACACTGGACAGGACGAGGCGGGGGAGGGGGAGGGGGAGGGGTGGGCGGTTTTCGTGTGTGGAGGGGGAGGGTGGGTGAAGATGAAGGAGGAGGTGGTGAGACTAGAGACGAAAGAGGAGGGTGGGGACAAAGGGAAGTTTGTGATGTTTGTGTTTGAGGAAAACAAAGGGACACACACACACACACACACACACACACATATATATATATATATATAGAGAGAGAGAGAGAGAGAGAGAGAGTTATATATATACATATATATATATGTGTGTGTGTGTGTGTGTGTGTGTGTGTGTGTGACAGATAGACTGACTGACTGAGAGAGGGAAAGACTGTCAGAGAGTCATGCTTACGCCACGGCCAATGATGGTTTCAGAGACTGTTAAACAATAAGCCAATTCACAATGATCATGAGCATATAGTTAGCATATACACCAATTCAAACACGTTAATAACAAAGACAGATTTTCGTGTTTTTAACATTTGATTTGAAAAAAAAAGAAGTATTAAGTGTTTTAACTACCATGATGGCAAGCCAAGAGGTGACGTTATTATTCATCCATGTTTGTCACCGCAGTTTTGTTTCGGCCCTGAACAAGACATACTGACAAACGGGGTAAACCTTATACACGCGCACTACCTCACGCACACACACACACACACACACTTTAGTGAACAGACGTTGAATTAATTACCAAAACACACACACACACACACACACACACACACACACACACAAACACGCGCGCGCGCGTGCGCGCGCGCACACACACCGTCCAATATGACTGATAGTGAAAAGACGCTAAACTAAAGGACGAACACACACACACACACACACACACACACACACACACACAAAGCGCGCGCGCGCACACACGCACGCACGCACGAAGCCCGTTCCCAATGAGCTGCTCATGTCAGGGTAAAAAGGGCACATCAAGTGGGTACTGTATTACTTGATTTAAACATCAAATCAGAAGCAGCCATACATTAAAGATGCCAGAATTTTGCACGTTCGTGAGGAAGGCCTAAGTTCAAATTCCCGTATTTCGCCTACACTGCAGAAGGTAAAGATCTATTTTCCTGCAACACAGCTCAGCGAATGAGCACACCCTCAGTAGTTCTGTGTGTGTGTGTGTGTGTGTGTGTGTGTGTGTGTGTGTGTGTGTGTGTGTGTGTGTGTGTGTGTGTGTGTGTGTGTCTGTGTGTGTCTGTGTGTGTGTGTGTACATCTCTTTCCCTTCCTTCCGACTCACTCTCTCCATTTCCTGTCGTTAAAGTTTGTTCTGGAGTTTGCGTTTCATTCTGTGAAAACTTCTTTTTCATAATCCCATTCCCGTTCCTATCCTTCATCTTTTCTCTTTTATTTTTTACGCAAACCCAAATCACCGTAATTCAATAGAAGATCTCTAACTTCCTCCTCCAAATAACAGTGTGGAATGACAAACTATATTCCGGCCAAAACAAATTGGATTTGGGTAAAAAGAAAATAACAATAAAAGGTGACGAATGGGACAGGAGGAGGAGGTGGCGAATTATGAATTGATCAATGACGACTTGACGAAATTGAATTCACAACGTCTGGCCCAAACTGGAGAAACACGTAGACTGTCTCACCAGCCCAGACATTTCAGAGCAACCTTTACTGCAGACTGAAACAAAAAAACAAAACAAAACTTTGAAATTGTACAGACTGAAAATGGAAATCTTGGACTTGACAGAAAAATTATACACGTGTACTACACCAACAAACCACCAAAGTGTCGGGGTGAGGGGGAGGAGGATGACTAGAAAAACAACCTGTCATTAGCAGGACACTGGTGCTCCCCCTTGATACACCAGAAGGACCTGACAGACGGACACACGTGCGTCCAGGACTCACACCCTCCAACAACGCAACCTTCACAGAACCAAGACCTGCACAGTTTGAACTCACGGGCATCTGGATGCTCATAGGGGGTAAAACTCAACGCTCGAAAAGTCCAAGGACAGCAGTGCGAGTGTGATTGATTGACTGATTGATACGAATCGTATACAGCGCCCATCCTCGGTCGGAGACCAAGTGTGCAAGAAGTGACAAGGACAGAACACCTCCAGGGTGTTCCGACAGACGGACCATCACACTTGGGGGCAGATTCTATTCAATCTTCATTTCCTCGTCTTCTGTTGCAGATCATTAGCTTATTTATTTCTTCGATAAAATCAGTATATATTTCTATTTCATGATTTTGTCGCCAATATAATAACAATACGTAGATTGTTACTCTGCTCTAAAGGAAAAATATGATGTGGAAAAAAAGAAAAGAAACAACTTTTTTTCTTTTTTTGGCCAATGATGAAGGCATGTGCAGCACACACACACACACACACACACACACACACACACACACACACACAAAAAAAAGCACGCACGCACGCACGCACGCACACAAAGAACATCTCGAGAACCCACTGCATGTGAAAAGAATGGTGAGTGGTAAAGGAACTGTGCTATGTGCGTGCATGTTTGAACTGATTCTGTCAACCACAATATTACCGTTATTGATAACACACATTTTATCGTCCACACACGCGCACACACATCCACACAGTCGCGCGCGCACAGGTGGGTGAGGGAACGGGGAGAAGGAGACAAGACAGACAGACACACAGACAGACATGGGGAGGTACCTGCACTATTCTTTTTTTTCATTTTCTTTTTTTACAATTTTTTTATGAGTATGTTGTTCATGTAAATAAACTGCAGAGAAAACGCGGAAAAGAACAGATAAAGAAACAGACGAGAAGGAATTATTGGTTTGATGTTTAAATTCCATGGATATATATTTCTTCTTTCCGAATTGAATGTTACTTGTTGCCTCCTTATGGGCTATAACTTTTGTGTACTTATATCACTAGATTACTTTCTGAATGCTTTGTAATACCATCTGTCTGTGTGAGGTTTTATGCATTCATCCACTGTACCAGACGTCTGTGATTTATTCTAAAGTTCTTCCTGCAAACATAATGTTCTCGACATCCAACTTTTGTTTTCGTGCCCTCAATGCTCTTCTATTTTCTTCCAGCAGAAGTCATAAAAAGTCACACGTGACTGGGATTCTAAGCATGTGCAACACCATACTTGGGTATTTTAGTTCTGGTCGGAATTTTGATGTGCGATGACAAAGCGTGCTTCAGAAGATCCGGCCGTCTTTACGCCTTCCATGCTCGTCCTTTTCTTGTCAAAGGCACTGGTAATTGAAGGCTTTTGTTCTTCTCTGGACCAAGTCACCAACACGCCTCCCACTTCAGGCATCTTTCCTGAAGCTTTCAAAGCGTCGCCAACTCACTCTTTTAACAAAGCCTGAATACAGTCAGGACACAGGACTGGCGATGAGTCGGCCTTTATTTGCTGTCCAGTCTTCCGTCTCCCCAGTACCACCCGTTTTCTCTTTTAAGTCTCTTTCCTGTTGCATTGGAACACCTTCTACGGCAGTGCTAGACACTTCAACAACGAGAAAAAAGAAAGAAAAGAGAGAGAGAGAGACCATCATCAACCCATTACAACCCCGCAGACAGGTTTGAACCTCAATGGGCTGGACACGTCTGTTCTCACTTAGCCTTTTGATTTTCTCCATTGGCTTCCGACTGGCCTCAGCATCAAGGTCCAATTGGACTCGGTCTGCCGTCATTGTCTGCCTCTCAGCCTCTCTGCCCCGGGGTATCTGATCTATCTGTGGACCGCGCACCCTCCGGTCTTTCACCCAATCCACCCACTTCCTGTCTGCCCGCAGTCCCGGCCAATCAAGTTGGCCAAAGATCAGGGTGGACAGCTCTCCACCAGAATAACAGGCCGCTGATGTCCATTGCTGCCTTCAAGTCACAGACAAAACTTGTTTTTTGGGGTGTGGGACAGGCCAAGAGACAACGCTGTCATGTTGTCAGTGTGCGTGCATGCGTGCGTGCGTGCGTGCGCGCGTGTGTGTGTGTGTTTGTGTGTGCGTGCGTGCGTGCGTTGTGTGTGTGTGTGTGTGTGTGTGTGTGTGTGTGTGCTGGAAGGCGGTGTGGATCAGTAGAGGAAGACTGCAGGGAGGAAAGGGGGGAGGCAGGAGGTGCAGACAGAACGGATGACGGAGGGAATGAAATTGTCTCCATTTTTGTGGAACAAGATACCAGCTCTGCAAACGAAATCTGTACGTTCCGCACAGAACAGCTGAACGTATGAACAAATGTTCATTACATCTTTTACACACACACACACACACACACACAACACACACACACACACACACACACGCACACACACGCACACACACACACACACTCATGCAGACACACCCGTCATATATATGATATTTTCGCATTCATTCCAAGAGTTCCATATGAACAGCTAATAGCCTATTTTCAATACATGTTCGTCTACAAACCCCGCCCACCCCCAAACCCCTGGCAAAATGACAAAGTATGGATATACACATCATCGCAGGCAGCAAAACCACAGCACCCAGTATTCTTTGCGTACGGTACTGGTTAATTAAAATCCCATGGACAATCAATACTTAGTTTGAAGAGGGAGTTCAGGCCTCCAAAGAAAAATCGAAGAGAACGGAACTGGATATGCTTAATTCGTCTACGAATGCTAAGGCCAACACCCTCTCCTCCCCTCCATCTCTCTCTCTCACCGATATGTGTGACGGGACAGTAAACAAAATTCCTCCTTCCTCCCTCCCTCCCCCTCTCTCTCTCTCTCTCTCTCCTCCTCCTCCTCCTCCTCCTCCACCATCATGTTCTTTTTGTTCTGTTTTCCCATTCTTTTTTTTTTTTTTGTGAGTGTATGATTGAAAACATTCGAGTTCTCTCTCTCTCTCTCTCTCTCTCTCTCTCTCTGCCCTTCAATGCTGTCATATCTGACGGACTCATTTCTTAGTTCTATTTTCCGCAGGCTATTCATCTGTCCAGTGTAATCACCATGGCTGTATTGATGTACCCTGTGTATTCAGTACAATAATTGGAAGCCTCCTCCTCTTTTCAGCATTTCTCTGCAAGTTGTTATTGGGACTTTTTCCTCTAAAATCGGCACTCCAGTTGAATATTGTACTTCACTCGCACGCGCGCGCGCGCACGCACGCACGCACGCACGCACACACACACGCACACACACACACACACACACACACACACACACACACACACACACACACACACACACACACACACACACACACACACACACACGTGCCTGTACGCGCATTCATGTAAAGTCAAGACAAACATACACAGAGGAAGAAAATTTCCAAGGCAAAACTTCTGACGGAAAAAAAGAACAAGCAGTCGAACTACATGCACACACAGCAGATTTAATCAGCTGGTGGCAGCACACTGTAACGCCGCTTGATATTCACATACGAGACGACATGACGTTCTATGTTCACCTCGTTTGTGTCGTTCAAACTTTTCCCCATCTGGTGAATGCGCGTGTGGGGTAGGGAGGGGTGGGGGGATTGGGGGGGGGGAGATGGGATGTGTAGTGGGAAGGGGGGGGGGGTTGATGGCGGAGATGGGGTACGGTTCCTTGGGGCGGTGGTTTCAGTTACAGGTAACATTCCATCTTTCTGGGGAAGTTCTGCGTCAGTGTGCCTTCTTGCTAGCGATCTTGAATGATACATGTCCCATTGCTGTTTATTTTTGTATTGGTATGGTCCTCTAATTGTCTGTTCTTTCATTGGTAATGTCCTCTTACCGTCTGTTCTTGCATTGGTTACGTTGGGTTACGCTGCTGGTCAGGCATCTGCTTGGCAGATGTGGTGTAGCGTATATGGATTTGTCCGAACGCAGTGACGCCTCCTTGAGCTACTGATACTGATACTATTACGTGTGTATCCACGCAGTTAGTGTTTCGAGAGTTTGGTTGAGTGTCCGTGCACGGTTATGCAAGTAAGCCGCCATTTTAATGTTTACACGTCGTTATTTCTTCACTGAAAAGTGTAGCCGAGCATGTTCTACCACGGAAAGGTGACTACTTCAAATCATCATCATCATCGTTACAACATCGTGTATTCAGCTTTGCTCCCAGTATCTATCCAACACCCTTCTCATCAGAGACGGGGGTGGCTGAAAAAAGTCAACGAACATACAAGGAAGCCAACAACAACAGTTCCTCGTGTCACCACACAACACCAGCGAGGGGTGAATAACTGATCTGAAACAGTGCACGCCTGAACGTGGAACACCAAGAACCATCGGCAGAGACAAGGGTTACAACTGTATCCCCTCCGTCTGCCGCGATTGGCTGAGGACAGGAACCACGACCCCCGCCTGATGAATCCCCGCTGATCCCTTCCCGAGCGGGGGAACTGACTCCCCGGCTTCACTCTGGATCGATCTGTAGCGGATCGTACTGTCTTCACCGACAAAGATTATAAAAACAGCAACTAATACCATCATCATTACTTATCATTATTATTATTACTACCATAATCAGCATCAATATCATTATCATCATCATCATTATTATTATTATCATTATCATATTTTTATCATTATAATAAAACAAAAAGAACAAATAATTATCATCACCATCGTCAGAGATATTATCATCTATTTTCATGAGAATTCTCAGTCTTCCACAATATCCGGCACTGTGTGGGAGGGGAGAGGGGTGGGGGAATGGATAAGAAAGAGCGGATGAAAAGGGAAGAAAATCAGCCGTGTACGTTCAAATCTGAAATCCTCCGCAACCACAGCGGACTAGAACAGCGATGTAAATTCCGAAGAAAAATATCCACCAAAAAAATCACAGAACTTTTTTCGTTTATTTCATCCATACATAAATATTGCTTCGCTAAAACAGTCTTCCTGGGAACTGTTGAGGGAGACGGAAGGGAAGATAGAACAAACGATGACTGACAACACTGCAGAATGGACAAGAAAACCTTATGCTGAGACCCAGGCTTTGACACACAACCGACAGACCTGGAGGAATCTGGTGAACAGTTCATCTGTGCGGCGCTCTAATGACTCGTAGAGTAAATGAGGAGGAGGAGGAGGAGGAGGAACAACAACATCATCAACAACGACAACAACAAGACATGTAAACACCATACGCATATATAACAGACCCGGTCTAAGATGGCTTCTCAACCGTTATACCCCGTTTTTTGTGTGTGTGTCTTTTGTTGTTGTGTGTTGTTGTTTGTTTGCTATCTTATTTGCTTTCTAGTAACAGAAATGACGACAGATGAAAAGCATGACATGCACCGTGATGTCAAAGGACTGTGAAGTGACATGGAACACAGGAACCCACCAACGACAAGGACCTTCTTCTTCTTCTTCGTTCGTGGGCTGCAACTCCCACGTTCACTCGTATATACACGAGTGGGCTTTTACGTGTATGACCGTTTTTACCCCGCCATGTAGGCAGCCATACTCCGCTTTCGGGGGTAAATCTCCTGGTCCAAGGCCGAGTCTCAAGAGATCGCAGTGAGGTGGCTGCTCTAAGTACGACACCCCGACCGAGAAAACGACAAGGACCGAAACGGGTTCCACCGTGCACGGAAACCTGGACGTGTGCACATGTAATCTTTCTATGGGTGCTTGTCCGTCGTTGTCCAGCTTTGGTTTTTTGTTTTGTTTTTTCTTCCATCTTTCTTCCTTCCTTTTTCTTTTTTTTCTCCCTCTGTTCATTTTGTGTTCGCAACAAGGTAGTTGAGACACTTACGCATTCATTCATTTTAGAACACACACAGATGCAGAGAGGCGATGAGGGGTTGGACGTGTGCAGGAAGTCTTGAGAATACACACACACACACACACACACACACACACACACACACACAGCTATCAGCGGAGTGGTGTGACGTAAGGTGGAGGAAAAGTCATCAGTCACACAACCAGTAAAACAAAGACCACGAGCCACCCACACCTGGGGCGAAGAGGGGACACAACCCCAGCCAGAGACCGGCAGCACCGCAGAATCTCTGTTGTCTCCACGACAGGAAATAAGTCCTTCAGACTCACAGGGAGCGTCGACTTTGTGTCAAACGAGAAATATAACATAAATCTGCCGTCCTTTTCCGTGCAACGAATCAATTTGATGTTCTTTGCTGCTGCTTCTTTTTCCTTAACAGAGAGACTGTTGACACTGTGAACCGGATTTACTTCCTTTTTTTTCCCTCCAAGATATCAGGCCACTAGTGTTTTAGAGTGACAGTTAGGTAGCGGGAGGGGAGGGAGGGAGGGGGTGGGGGGGGGGCGATACGTGAAACCTGCAGTGAGGTGGGTCATTCAAACTTTCACAACCCTGATGTCTGACAGCTCTTCAGGAGGACAGCATACCGCGTTTGGATTGAGTCCTTACCCGTGCACCCCTTCCGTCCTCTCGCCCTCTCTCTCCCCCCGACTTTTACGACCGGATAGGGAAGAAAGGGAATTAACGCTGCCCCATAAAATACTAAAACTGAAATTTGCTACCCTTTTTATTTCTGAGTTCGAAGCAATTTCAAACACTCACCACTGCGAAAGAACCGTATTGAAATATAATTCATCGCAGTGTTGACTTTGACAGGACAGAAAGGAATCTAACACTTCAAAAATGATCTATTGTCTGCAAGACGTTTTCTGACGCTCAACCACAATAATTGTTTTCTGTAATTTATGGTCATGTGTTGACCAATACACGAGCTGCTATAAGCATCTACCGTGGTATTTGGAAACGTCCTTAAGCTGAAGCAAAATGTTTCCGGCGGGATTCTTTTTTTTTTTTTTTTTTTTTTAATTCAGACTTTCAAGTTGAACATTTGCTATGAAACTATGCCTGAACAGCATTTGAAACTGTGTCAGAGAGAGGGAGACACAAAGAGAGAGGCAGACAGACAGAGAGGGAGAGAGAGAGAGAGATGACATGACATGACATGATGATTTATTGTCAAAAGCATTTACAACCATTTTGACAAAGGGAGGTGTGGGAGGAGGGGCGGGGGTACAAAAAATAATAAGTAAATACGATGAACCACGATACACCACAACGACTGAATACAATAAAAAGGAGAAAAAAAACAGACATCATAATGACCATCCATTGGAGAGAGAGTTGTGCATATGTGTATGTGTGCGTTTCGGTCTTTTGTGCTGTGTGAAGCCATGCCGTGAAACTGTTCAATCCATGAAATGATCAAGGATGCTTTTCCAGTTTGCACAAACGGGAAGAAATCAAACATAATATTCCTTACTGCCTGTAGATGTGTATGTGCGTGTGTGTGTGTTTGGGGGATGAGTCTGAGTGTAAGTGTGGGTGTGCGTGCGTGCGTGCGTGTATGTGAGTGTATGTGTATGAGTGCGTGCGTGCGTGCATATGTGTGCGTGTATGTGTGTGAGAGAGAGAGCGTGTGTGTGTGAGCGTGTGCGTGTGCGTGATTCATCTATTGTTTTGCTATTGATTCCCGGTTTGTTTTCACGCACCGTGCACACCCTGAACCTGTTTCAGTGCATGTCCTGCGGGCCGGGCGGAGTGGGTCAGTGTGTGGGGCCCGAGATCTGCTGCGGACCGGAAATCGGGTGCCTGATGGGAACGGCGGAAGCGGAAGCGTGCCAGAAAGAGAACGAGAGTGCCGCCCCCTGTGTGGTCAGCGGCCGCCACTGTGGCATGGATAACACGGGCAACTGCGTGGCGGACGGTATCTGCTGTGTGGAAGGTGAGTGAGTGCTGAGAGCAGCACATACTGGCCTGAAGAGTCAGATTCGATGACTTGTTTCTCCATCTGGTTGTCCATCGAACGTCTGTTGTTGCTGTTGTTGTGTACGTGCGTGACTGGAGCCTGACTGAATGACACAGGAAACGAATGACGAGCGCCTAAAGGCAGCTCTCAGTCGGCTCTCCCCCAAGTGGCCAGCCTATAGTACAAACTACTGTTTGTAAAGCGCTTAGCGGTTGGTCTGTGACCGCGGACAGGGGCTATGTAGGTATTCATTTCCATCAATCGGTTATTTGCAGTGGCTGTCTCTCAAACACAACAGTCTGTATCTGTATGTCCATGTGAACTGATGATGGGGCGGGGAATGCAAAGTGCAGCACCACATGAAGTCAGCTTGAGTCAAGTGTACTTCATTATCACGCATGAAAAAATACATTAAAAAAAACACAGCTATATGAAATGAAACAAATACCACATTGGTTAATAATATATATTAAAAAAAAAAGTCAGTGGAATGATTTCACTACCTGAGATAATAAAATGATTCTGATTCTAAACATACAAACACGTATACCACAGATTACAAAACTTGCGCCCTGCGCAAAGCATCACACCACTAAATGTTTTCTTTCAAAGAGATGTTTATAAATCCGTTTTCTTCACCGGGAAGGAGGAATCAAGAAGTATCTGTTCTGATCAATGGTTCCTGGCCCCGCTTGCACGTCGGGTTTGTCTATCTGTCTGGTGTACTCTGGAAGGAAGCCCTTTACTTTCTTAAAACAAAATCAATCAAATCAAACCATAACTTTCTTTCCACTCCAATGATGAACAGTCTTTACTCTTTTTTTCTACTCCAACAATGAATGTCACGTAGGGTTAAACAACAGTGGACAACTACAGGTCGATCTTTCCTTATTTTTCTACCCCAGCGATATGTGTCATAATAAGAATGGCAATACAAGAATGACAACCACATTTCGAGTATTGTAACACTGAAAAGTGTGTGAGTACTTGTGATTTCACATAGTGCTGAACAACAGTTCTGTATCCGTCAGTACTTTCAGAAAACTGGCAAGGCATCGCCATCAACAGGCTAAAACCAAGATGGCTTGGCAACCCCTTTAGGCTGCAAACACCCACAACAGACTCGTATTTCGGTGTCAATTACATGAAGCACGATCGAGAATCAGTATCATCGCCTTTCATAAAGCTTCTTTCGTACGAACGAATTATTATACTGAATCAAAACCATCTACATCATATCATTGGAGTTTTATATTCTCGTATTCTCGACTTTGAAATCGCCTACTTCCTTGTTCCGTTATACCCCCCCTCCCCCTATGTACCACTCCCTTCACGTACTTCGTCAACTCTTCGTGTTCTCTTTCAGACTAGTTATATTTATATATCTACCTATCTATCTACGATAAATAGATATGTAGAGAGACAGATGAAATGTGTGTGTGTGTGTGTGCGTACGTGTGCTTACGCGTGTGTGTGTTTCATACTGAAAGTTCCACAACCTCCAAACCCAAAACCCTCACCACACACGAATAATTATGGTTCAAGAACTTGTTCTTTCTGTTTGAAACTTCTCCGAAGTCGTTAATTTTTCTGTCTACCTACTGTCTGAGTACAGGATATCTCCGGTACCACAACACACGGTAGAGACACAGCTTCGGTGTTACTAAGAGCTTCAGGGAGGGAGGGGGGGCAAGATGTGTATGTACTAACAACTTCATCCATGTGAAATCCGAGCTGCTCTCCCCGGGAGACACAGTGCGTCACCACAGTACACCACAGGTTTTTTGGTGATTTGTTGTTTGTCTGCAAGTGTTTGAATTACTATTAAAATGACGACGACGACGACCACAACAACAACAACAACTACAACTATCATCATTATTGTTGTTGTTATCATTGTTATTATTATCATCATCACACTATTATATATATATATATATATATATATATATATATATATATATATATATATATATATATATATATATATATAAACAGCAATGCTAATAATCATGATCATAATGACAATGATGATACTGATTACGACGACAACAATTACGATGATGGGATTATATTATGATGACGACGACAATGATAGCGATGACGACGACGACGACGACGGATCGACGATAATGATGACGACAACGACAAAGATAACGATGACGACGATGATGACGACCATGGTGATGGTAATGATAATACACCATTACACTGACAAGTGGGGTGTGTGTGTGTGTGTGTGTGTGGTGTGTGTGTGTGTGTGTGGTGTGTGTGTGTGTTGCAGACGCATGCTCGTACAACTCGCTGTGCAAGGTGAACAGTGACGACCAGGACTCCAAGTCCACGCGGCACGAGCTGCTCTCACTCATCCGTCGCCTCTTGGTCAACCGTCAGTACGACTGACCAATCACACGCTGCTGAGGGATCACGTGCCGCGCCACGTCACACACACACACACACACACACACACACAAACACACACACACACACACACACACACACACACACAAAAGAGTTATCAAAATGTTTTGGTGTTGTGCCGCGCGGAAAATTGACTTCGTTCCACATACTGGAAATAAATGACAGAGCGGAAAAATAAAGGATACAAGGTTTACTTTCGACCGGAGAAATTTCAGTGACCTTTGAACACAATATGTTTCCTTCCTAGTTACTAGTATTTCCAACTATTTCAAACCCATAACTATTGACGTTTTATTAACACCCCCACCCACCCAACTACTACCACCTCTCTGTGTTACAAGCGGGAAATGCTATCAATCAAAATATTTAGTGCATGCAGTATTTTTCTTTTCTTTTTTACATGTATAAAGGATGGGGTGGAAAAAGGTTCTTGAAGTTTTAAAATGCATTCCTCATTTATTGTGTCAACTACCTAAAATGGCGTAGCATGTAAATATTGCGGACTGAGTTCAGTTCGTTCCAGCAACACCAGCAATCTACTCCAATGCAGACAAGAAGAAGAGCAACTGCGAAAACATTCCACAAGAACAGTCGTCGCTGGCAAGACACTCGCTTTGCTTGTAAGTTGCCACAGTGTACCGTGGTTTGTACGAAGCTTCTTCGCTATGATCGAAATGAAATGAGCATGTTTCTGATCTTGTCTTAAAACTACGTGAGTGCTGTCCAGGAGATGATTACTCAATGATGAGCTTGCATTTTACGATATAAAGCAGAGCATCACATGAATAATAAAACGCCATGTTAAACAGCCGTTCCAGCGTGTGGTTGATCTGTCCGGTGTATGTGACAAGGGGCGTGCTTGAATGACTGGTCTTTGATGTAGGTGCCGTGAACATCTCTCCCTCTCCGCCCCCCCCCCCCCCTCTCTCTCTCTCTCTCTCTCTCACGGGCGCGCGCGCGCGCGAAGAAAAGACTATCCACAACAAGGTCAACAAACGTCTCAGACAAAGAAAACCTCCAGTGGCAAGAATTTTCATCGACGTCACACACACACGCACGCACAAATACGCACTCAAACACACACACACACACACACACACACACACACACACACACACACACACACTCCACAACAATGTCGAAAAACGTCTCAGAAAAAAGAAAGCTCCAGTGGTAAGAATTTTCATCAACGTGCTGCAGCTTGACATCCATCAGCAATCATTCAGCCCATGAGATGCTACTCACTACGCCATAGAGGCACCATCACCAGTTCCTTGTTCATCACCATCCTTTATAACGACCAAGCAGACAGGGCAGCAAAAACGGGAGCAAATAATCATATAGATAGTATAAAAGTATAAATTATTGCTCATTGTCATACAATAAGCAATATACTAGAAAGAGGCTTTTATAGGTGATTGAATTCAAGTCTAAAACCTCGTCAGTTGACTCTCTCAGACTTTGGTCCGATTCGCAGACCAATTCTTAGTTTAGCTCTCGACTATGATCAAATTCATTACGGACCAAGTATTGTTCTAATGTCAAGTGCATATGCTTTAGTAACCTGACAATTAAGCATATGATTTTTGACTGTAGCTTGATGAAACCTTAGTACACGAAAGTGTGTCTTCACAAGTAATTGAGAACGTTGATGTTTTTGACTTTTTGCATTCATTATCAGTTGTTTCGCTTGTCATTTTAACGACTTCTCTTTTACGAAGTCCTTTAAGTAATTTCCTGTAATTGTATTTAGATTTTTTCCCCCAAATTTCACCCTCATTTAACCCTCATTTGCCCAGTTTCCCCCAACCCTCCATTCATTCACATCTCCCACCCCTTCTAACCGATAATACTCAAATGTATTCATAAGTACTTAAACAAAATGTCTTCAATCACCGATATGTGTGACAGGACATTAAACAAAATTCCTCGCGCACCATCACAAGACAACACACGACAAACTGCACTGTGTGTCCAGTGCGTACCCTTGTTCATCACACTGAAAGACACCAGTTCCTTGTTCATCATGCTGAAAGATACACCAGTTCCTTGTTCATCACACTGAAAGAGACACCAGTTCCTTGTTCATCATACTGAAAGACACCAGTTCCTTGTTCATCATGCTGAAAGATACAAGTTCCTTGTTCATCACACTGAAAGACACACCAGTTTCGTGTTCATCATACTGAAAGACACCAGTTCCTTGTTCATCATGCTGAAAGAGACACCAGTTCCTTGTTCATGATGCTGAAAGACACACCAGTTCCTTGTTCATCATGCTGAAAGATACAAGTTCCTTGTTCATCACACTGAAAGACACACCAGTTTCTTGTTCATCATACTGAAAGACACCAGTTCCTTGTTCATCATACTGAAAGAGACACCAGTTCCTTGTTCATCAGAGACACCAGTTCCTTGTTCATCATGCTGAAAGACACCAGTTCCTTGTTCATCAAAGACACTAATTCCTTGTTCATCATTCTGAAAGACAAACCAGTTCCTTGTTCATCATGCTGAAAGACACCAGTTCCTTGTTCAAAGACACTAGTTCCTTGTTCACCAAAGACACCAGTTCCTTGTTCATCATGCTGAAAGACACCAGTTCCTTGTTCATCAAAGACACCAGTTCCTTGTTCATCAAAGACACCAGTTCCTTGTTCATCATGCTGAAAGACACCAGTTCCTTGTTCATCATGCTGAAAGACACCAGTTCCTTGTTCATCAAAGACACCAGTTCCTTGTTCATCATGCTGAAAGACACCAGTTCCTTGTTCATCAAAGACACCAGTTCCTTGTTCAAAGACACCGGTTCCTTGTTCATCATGCTGAAAGACACCAGTTCCTTGTTCATCAAAGACACCAGTTCCTTGTTCATCAAAGACACCAGTTCCTTGTTCATCATGCTGAAAGACACCAGTTCCTTGTTCATCAAAGACACCAGTTCCTTGTTCATGATGCTGAAAGAGACACCAGTTCCTTGTTCATCATGCTGAAAGACATACCAGTTCCTTGTTCATCAAAGACACCATCAAAGACACTATTTCCTTGTTCCTCATACTGAAAGACACACCAGTTCCTTGTTCATGATGCTGAAACACACCAGTTCCTTGTTCATCATGCTGAAAGACACCGGTTCTTTTTTCATCATGCTGAAAGACACCAGTTCCTTGTTCATAATGCTGACACCAGTTCCTTGTTCATCAAAGACACCGACTGACTTGTCATTGCCCTACTGACTGACTGACTTGTCACTGCCCTATCGACTGACTCGTCACTGGCCTACCGACTGACTGACTTGTCATTGCCCTACCGACTGACTCGTCACTGGCCTACCGACTGACTGACTTGTCATTGCCCTACCGACTGACTGACTTGTCATTGCCCTACCGACTCGACTGACTTGTCATTGCCCTACCGACTGACTCGTCACTGGCCTACCGATTGACTGACTTGTCATTGCCCTACCGACTGACTTGTCATTGCCCTACCGACTGACTGACTTGTCATTGCCCTACCGACTGACTGACTTGTCATTGCCCTACTGACTGACTGACTTGTCACTGCCCTATCGACTGACTTGCCCTACCGGTAATTACTTTTGTTAAAAGCGTCTCTTCACACAACTTTTTGGCTGTGGTGTGCTCCCGCCCACACGAAGTGTCATCCCAGTTCGCCTGTCACATTCTGGTGAGCCCGATTCGCCTCTTCAAATACTCAGTTGCTCGCTATGTGTGTTCCTATGCGTGCGTGCGTGTGTGTGCCGGTGTGCGCACGTGTATGTGTTAACTATGTCCTTTTTCATTGGATTCTGAGTGAGTAAATGAGTGAGTGAGTGTGAGCGCGCGTGCGCACGCGAGCGCGCGTGTGTGTGTATTAGAGAGAGAGAGAAATAGAAACAAAGACAGAAAGAGGGAGGAGGCGAACAGGCGAAACGGGAACAGCGAGTGTGTTGGAGAAACGGGATAAAGAGTCAAACACAGGTTCAAGAGGACACTAAGGGTGACGACACATTCGGACCTGCTCCCCACACCCCTTCCCCCAGTGTGCAACTCCCCACACCCCTTACCCCCGTGTGCAACTCCCCACACACATTCCCCCAGTCTGCAACTCCCCACACACATTCCTCCAGTGTGCAACTCCCCACACCCCTTCCCCCAGTGTGCAACTCCCCACACCCCTTACCCCCGTGTGAAACTCCCCACACACATTCTTCCAGTGTGCAACTCCCCACACCCCTTCCCCCAGTGTGCAACTCCCCACACCCCTTACCCCCGTGTGCAACTCCCCACACACATTCCTCCAGTGTGCAACTCCCCACACCCCTTCCCCCCGTGTGAAACTCCCCACACACATTCTTCCAGTCTGCAACTCCCCACACACCTTCCCCCCGGTGCAACTCCCCACACACCTTCCAAGTCTGCAACTCCCCACACACCTTCCAAGTCTGCAACTCCCCACACACCTTCCCCAAGTCTGCAACTCCCCACACACCTTCCCCAAGTCTGCAACTCCCCACACACCTTCCCCAAGTCTGCAACTCCCCACACACCTTCCCCCAGTGTGCAACTCCCCACACACCTTCCCCCCGGTGCAACTCCCCACACACCTTCCAAGTCTGCAACTCCCCACACACCTTCCCCCAGTCTGCAACTCCCCACACACCTTCCCCCAGTCTGCAACTCCCCACACACCTTCCCCCAGTCTGCAACTCCCCACACACCTTCCCCCAGTCTGCAACTCCCCACACACCTTCCCCCCGGTGCAACACCCCACACACCTTCCCCCCGGTGCAACTCCCCACACACCTTCCCCCCGGTGCAACACCCCACACACCTTCCAAGTCTGCAACTCCCCACACACCTTCCAAGTCTGCAACTCCCCACACACCTTCCCCAAGTCTGCAACTCCCCACACACCTTCCCCCCGGTGCAACACGACAGTTCCTGTATGCAGGTCCTTCTGCCCACGTGTGGGCGGGACTGAATTCAGACTGCGGTCCAGACGAAACGAAACGAAACGAAACGAAATCGTTAACCTGGTCACTGAGATAGACACATGGACTACCTGTCCACCCACTTAGCCCTGGGTTATGAAAATAGGATAATTTTGCAGAAATAAAAAGACCATAAAGGAAAAGAATACGGTGTGGAAATTTATGTACACCTTTTTTTTATGAAGATGAGTGGGGTTTTTAGGGGGTGCGTGGGGGTACCCCCACCCACAGCACACACACACACACACACACACAGCCACACAGCACAAAGACACACGCACGCGCGCGCTGCATCTGACACTGGTGGCAAACAAAAAAAAAAATGCTTCTGCCAAACACATTCTTCTGTCAAACACTGAAAACTAAATCTTGGAAACAAATCAAGGACACTGACTACGTAGTGTCGACTTCAGGTGTTCAAGTGACTGATTTCACAACTCAGTATTCCTCCCCGCCCCGTTTCGACACCATGAATTGTGTGTGCGGACATTCTGCCATTTCTTTCAAAACACCATCGACCAACAGGTCCCCAAACGGAAGAGAAGGGGAGGAACCAGAGAAATGGGCCTCTCCCGGAGTCAGGCAGAGACCAAGGCGCTGAACAGGGGACTGTGAAGGTCTCTTGTTCAAGGCCTGCACCCCAGGAGGGATGAATTAAGGCCTAAGTATACTGCCACTTCTCGGAGACTAATAGTCACACAAGGTAATGCGGTGACACAATACAACGTGAACTACAACACAGAGGGACAGGCAGCATTAAAGTCAAAGTGTGGCAGCACATACCAAACCAGCAAAGCAAAGGGTAGCGCAGCACAACACTACAGAACAGCGAAATTCAGCACAGGACATGGCACAAATACAGCATAATGAAGCGCAACACAGTACAACACTATATAGAACTACAGCGCGGCGAAATTTAGCGGAGGACACGGCACAGCACAGCACAACACAGCACAGCACAGCACAACACAACACAGCACAGCACAGCACAGCACGGCTCACCACACCAGCACAGCACAGCACAGCTCACCACACCAGCACAGCACAGCTCACCACACCAGCACAGCACAGCAAAGCACAGCACAACACGGCTCACCACACCAGCACAGCACAGCACAGCACAGCACAGCACAACACGGCTCACCACACCAGCACAGTGCAGCACAACATGGCACATTAGCATAGTACAGTACAAAACAGTACAGCACAGGACAGCACAGCACAGCACAGCACTGAACAGCACAACACGGTACAAGAGGCAAGGACTGACCTTAGTGTCCAAAATGGCAGACACTGGGCCGGTCTGTTGCCAGAAGGACTGTGGGACTGACACAGATGCCGGATACACCTGGCTGAAAGAAAATAAAAAGCACCTGCAACTGCTTGCCATAGTCATAATCATACTGTTTTTAGTACAACTCAGCTGCTTGTCGCAGTCATCCATATCTTCTCATCAATACAACTTTTGATACGTTACTATTGACAGTGAATAGGATTTTAACAATGTGTTCATTTTGTCAGTAAACACAATGTTTCCATTCTGACAGTAAACAATGTGTCCATTCTGTCAGTAAAAATAGTGTTCACTCTGTCAGTAAATAATGTGTTCATTCTGTCAATAAACACAATGTATTTATTTTGTCAGTAAACACAATGTGTCCATTCTGTCAGTAAACACTCTGTCCATTCTGTCAGTAAAAACAATGTGTTCATTCTGTCAGTAAACACTGTCAATTCTGTCAGAAAACAATGTGTTCATTGTGTCAATAAACACAATGTGTCCATTCTGTCAGTAAACACAGCGTTCATTCTATCAGTAAACACAATGTGTTCATTCGGTCAGTAAAGAATGTGTTCATTCTGTCAGTAAACACAATGTGTTCATTCGGTCAGTAAAGAATTTCAGTCAGTCAGTAAACACAGTGTTCATTCAGTCAGTAAACACATTGTTCATTCTGTCAGTAAACACTGTGTTCATTCTGTCAGTAAACACTGTGTTCATTCTGTCAGTAAACACAGTGTTCATTCAGTCAGTAAACACTGTGTCCATTCGGTCAGTAAACACAGTGTTCATTCGGTCATTAAACACTGTTCATTCGGTCAGTAAACACAGTGTTCATTCAGTCAGTAAACACTGTGTCCATTCGGTCAGTAAACACAGTGTTCATTCGGTCATTAAACACTGTTCATTCGGTCAGTAAACACTGTGTTCATTCGGTCAGTAAACAGTGTGTTCATTCGGTCAGTAAACAGTGTTCATTCAGTCAGTAAAGAATTTCATTCAGTTAGTAAACACTGTATTCATTCGGTCAGTAAACACTGTTCATTCTGTCAGTATACACAATGTGATTAATCTGTCAGTAAATAATATATCCATTTTGTCAGTAAACACAATGTGTTCATTCCGCCAGTAGACACTGTGTTCATTCGGTCAGTAAAGAATTTAATTCAGTCAGTAAACACTGTATTCATTCGGTCAGTAAACACTGTGTTCATTCTGTCAGTAAACACAATGTGATTATTCTGTCAGTAAACAATTTGTCCATTCTGTCGGCAAACACATATTTTAACGTGTCAGGAAACACTTTTTCTTTTGTCACCCAGGAAAAATTCGAGTTCTTCCTCGTTCACCTCCCATTAGATAAGCAGCCCGGTGTCCTCGATGAAGGCTGCCGTCCGTCGCAGCTCCTCCAGGGTGCCGTACAGTTTGGCTTCCACTGCTGTCGGTGTTGGCCAGTACTTCCTCCTGGATGCTGCATGCGTCCTACAGTTTTGAAGGATGTGGTCGGTTGTCATTGGTCCCTCACCACAAGGGTGAGGGTGAGTGCTCCACTCTGTCCAATGCCAAATTTTGTGTGCATGTGGTGGAACAGGCGGTTGTGTCCAGTCCTCAGGCGGAAGATCTTGACCTGTTCCCGTCGTTCCAGCAAATGGTATCTGTCTTCTGGGTTATATTTGGGGTGCTGGAGGCGCCACTTTATTCCTTGCTGTGCCTTGATTGTCGTATGACACCAGTTTGTTGGCCTGCTCCTTCTGTGTACCGTCTTTTGCCAGAATGTCCGCTTTTTCGTTGCCTCTGATGCCACAGTGTGCTGGTACCCATTGTATCACCACTTTCTCCACTCTGGCACTCAGAGCAATAAGGGCTGAAGTGAGATGGTTCTGTTCTTTGCAGCGGGAGTTCTTGAGGGCTTGTAGTACAGAGAGAGCGTCTGAGAACACCACCACCTGCCCTGTTGTTCTTGTGGAGTTCTGCGAGACTGTTGTGGCTGCCTCACAGAGGGCTTCTCGCTTAGCTCGGAAGTTGGAGTATTTTCCTGTTGGGACTGCAATTTCTTCATCTCCGTCTTTGTATCGGAGGAAGATTCCAGTTCCACCATCCCTCATTGCTTCTGTGGCGGAGCCATCTGTACAGACATGGGTCCAGTCTTCCTGGGGGTACTACTTGCAGATGTATTCCATGGCCAGGGCCTTCCTTTGGGTGTTTGTCTGTGTTCCTCTCTTCTCCACTCCGGGAATGCTGGTGACGACTGGTGGGAACACCTGCCTCTTCCAAGATGGGTGGGTGACATTTGCCGGGATAGGCTTTGCTTCGTGTTCCATCAAGACTGGGGTTTGTCTTTCAAGGCGTCTTGACTGGTGGATGAAGCTGCCTCTTTTCAGCCGGCTCTTGGTGGGTCTGCTCATTCTGTTGTTCAATGGATGGTTTTCAAGGCGTTTGAATTTTGCTGCCTGGATGAGGATCTTTGTGTCCCTTCTGTCTTCCAATGACTGTAGCCCAGTGGTCTCCTCCATCTTCAGGATTGGGGTGGATCTCATGGCGCCAGTTATGACACGCTGAGCTTGGTTCTGTATCTTGAGATAGTCGAGGTTAGACTTTGCAGCTGATGCCCATGTTGATGTCACGTACTCAACTACAGGTCGGACTCTCCCCGTATAGTCTTTTTGGGATACGTTCATCAGCCCCCCAGTCCGTCCCTGCACGTTTCTTCATGATCGCCAGTCTCAGCTTGGCCCTGCTACAGCATCTGGTTTTCTGCTGTTTCCAAGTGAGCCTGCGGTCAAAGGTCACTCCCAGGTAGGTAGGTGTGGGTTCCTCTGCAAGCCTTTGGTTGTTCAGTGTCAACTTCGCTTCTTGCTTCCTGCTGGATAGGCTGAAGACTGTGTAGGTTGTTTTGCCTGAGTTGACAGAGACAAGCCATTCCTTGGTCCAGTTGCTGATCTTGTTGAGCGCAGTCTGGAGGTGTACCTGTGCTATAGTGGTGTGCTCTTCAGAGCACCAGAGTACCAGGTCATCTGCGTAGATCGCTCCTCTGATCCCTCTTGGCAGTTCTCTGACGAGGTCATCTATGAAGATGAGGAACAACATTGGCGAAAGGACTCCTCCTTGTGGTACTCCCTGTCTCAGCACCTTCTTCTTGCTCTTCTGGCCCTGAATCTTGACTCGGACTTGGCGGTTGTGTAGGTACTGGCTGATCCAGGTGTGCATCCTCCCAGACACACCACATCGCCATAGTTTGAGCCTGATTCCGTCCTTCCAGACTTTGTCGAACGCCTTCTCCATGTCAATTCAGACAGCAAGCGTGTTCTTTTCTTGGAATGCGTCCTCAATGCTTTGAGCGATGAATGTGATCTAGTCTTCTGTTGATCTGTGTTGGCGGAAGCCCGCCTGTTCAGGGCTCAGCAGCTGATACTTTTCAAGGTGCCAGACAAGCCTAGTGTTGACAAGTCTCTCCATCAGCTTTCCTAAGCAGCTTGTAAGGCTGATGGGTCTGTAGCTGTCAGCCTTCGACTTGTCCTTTCCCTTTTTGCGAATGGGGATCATGTCTGCTTCCCTCCAACACTGTGGGACTGATCCTATCTTCCAGCTGGAGTTGAAGATTGTTAAAAGGACTGCCTTGCTCTTCATCCCAAGATGCAGAATCATTTTTTGTGATTCTGTCTGGTCCAGGTGACTTCTTCAGGTTGAGGCTCTGCAACGCTTCCTCCAGCTCTTTCTCTGTGAAAGGTGAGGTCATGACTTCCTCCTGGGGCTCTTTCTCATGAAGTTCACCTTGGGCCCTGTGCACTGCAGCTCTTTGTTCAGGAGGGACTTCCAGATTGCTGATGTTCTCATAGACATCTATGAAGTGGTCTGCTGCTTTCTTTCCAGAGAGGTAATTTCCATTCTCTTGTATTGTTATTGTGGTGTGACTTCTTGTTTCGTTGCTGAGGGTTCTAGCCAGTTTCCACAGCTTGCTGCCATCCTTGTCG
This sequence comes from Babylonia areolata, assembly GCF_041734735.1. Taxonomy (NCBI): domain Eukaryota; kingdom Metazoa; phylum Mollusca; class Gastropoda; order Neogastropoda; family Buccinidae; genus Babylonia; species Babylonia areolata. Next base: position 65,223,107 of record NC_134877.1, read on the forward strand.
AGATTTGGGCTTTCAGTTTTCTCTTGCCAGCTTTTTCTTGCAGCTTGTGCGCAGGACAGCTTGTATCTGGCAGTTACTTCCTTCAGTGAACTTCGTAGTGAACTTTAGTCTTTACCAATCAGTGTCGCGTCAGAATTATAAATAGAAACAATTATCTGTCTGAAATGTCACGGACCTTTCTAAACATCTTTCAATTTTTAATTCAGACATCCTGATTTCTTCTGGCTTTTAGGGTAGGTCGTTCTAGGAGATGCAGTTTTGTTTTTCCAGTATGAGTAAATATTGGTATCTTTTATTTATCTTCATGCAAAATCTTCCCATTCTTGTGCACTTTTAAATATTGGGAACCACATCATTAAATCGAAGTATTCCAAACAGTCCAGCCAAATCTTTATATAGCCACATGTATGTTATGTATGTATGTATGTATGTGGACGTGTGTGTTTGCGCGCGTGTGAATGTGTGTATCCGTGTCCGTATGTATCGGTGTGTACGTACGTGCGTGTGTGTGTGTGTGTGTTGGTCTGATCTGTGTGTGTGTGTGTGTGTGTGTGTGTGTGTGTGTGTGTGTGTGTGTGTCAGTTCAGGACAACAGAGAATTTTCTTACTCAGCAGAACTTGTCACGTTGGCACTACCCTTATGCCGTTGTCATATTTTTATCATTCTGTGTTACAAATAAACTTATTTCACATTTTTTATGTAGGTTCTGAAATATTTAGCATGTCGTTATCTTTACACTGAAGTGAGCTGCATCATCCGCTGTAGCTCAATGAAAGGGACGCACGTTGGAACTACCCCCATCCCCACCCCCAACCCCACCCCCCGATCAAACAACGCAACCTTCACCGAATAACTTGATTTTGATTCTTATTCTGATTCTGACCCGAGAAGAGACACGAGATATTAGTGTCTATGACCCGAGCTAAATGCTTTTTGCCAATGGGTGGTTCAATTCAACTTCAAAACCTCACTATGTATTGGAGTTCTCCCCGATTATCGCCTTGCGAAGCATGGAGCCACAAGGGGTTTTTTGTTGTTTTTTTGGTTGTTTGGGATTAACGTATGTGAACTGCCAAATGTCATCAGCAGAAATCTGCAATATTCTGGGGGGAAAAAAAGAGAAAAAAAAAAGACACGCTGTAGGCTACTTGCTTCAGTCCGCATGCTTGCATAGTTTTCATTCTTTCTTTTCTTTTCTTTTTCCATTTGCATTCGAATGTATATTGAACATGTTTTGCGATTGAAAAAGAATACACTGACATGACTGATTCAAGAAAAACAACAACGAACAATATCAAACCAGCCTACTAAAGAAAGACAAGAAAGACAAGAGGCAAACATGTACGAGATAATCAAATGCACGACGCGATAGGCAGAAATTCTCTATAATCTCTCTTCCTCTCCCTTACTCTAATGGGAAGAGATATGAGAGAGAGAGAGAGAGAGAGAGAGAGAGAGAGAGAGAGAGAGAGAGAGAGAGAGAGAGACAGAACAAGAACAAGAACAAGAACAAAACTTTAATCTCCAGGCCTCCGGCCCCTAGAAAGAGGTCAAAAGTACACAATATGGTGATCACTCAACCACAACAAAATGTAAAATACGTACTAACTTAACCTGTAGAACAAAAGTGCTTCTCGTGCATTGTAAATTAATTACAGAGAGAGAGAGAGAGAGAGAGAGAGAGAGAGAGAGAGAGAGAGAGAGAGACAGACAGACAGACAGACAGACAGAGAGACAGAGACAGAGAGGGAGAGAGACGTACAAGGGAAGGAACTCATTTCTATTTACAAATGATTTACGTGGGACTAGGTTGTTTCCCTTAACCTGCGCTCGCGCGTTCTCTCGGTCCTGTTTCCACGCGAACGGAAAATTTCCCACACAAACCATTCTCATATGATGCATGTGGTTTCGCGCGTGTATGCGTGCTGTATCTATCATACTACTACAGGGTGGAACAGTGGCCTAGTGGTGATTCACACGGCCCGAAAGTGAGTGTCCGCGGGTTCCAGTCCCACAAAGACTGACCGGGATTTGAACCCCCTCTCCACCAGACCTTGAGAGGTGGCCAGTGCTGCCCTTTGGTGACACGATCAGCTGAGGTCCCGTGTGCATGTAAAGGGACTCGTGGCAAGACGGTTGTCCTCGGCTATATTCCGTAAAAAAAATTAATAAATAAAAAACTTTGAATCTTAAAAAAACAAATACTTACACGGGAGAGACAGTGTGTGTGCGTGTGTGTGTGTGTGTGTGTGTGTGTGTGTGTGTGTGAGCGAGAAATGGGGAAGTGTGCGTGCGTGCGTGCGTGCGTGCGTGCGTGCGTGTGTGTGTGTGTGTGTGTGTGTGTGTGTGTGTGTGTGTGTGTGTGTGTGTGTGTGTGAATGTAGGTGGGTGTACTGGTACATGCACACAGTGTGTGAACGTGCGAGCGGGCATGACGCAGCTTTTATGTGTGTGTCGACAGAGAAAGGAAGAGAAAGAATGGAAGAAAGAGAGGATGAATTAAATTTCAGGATAAGACAGTATGCCAACAATGAATCTTTTTTGTCTGTTCATCGAACGCACACACACACACACACAAAAAAAGATTTTTTTTTAAACTATGCGAAGAAAGAGATACATAACAACATCGAAACATTGAATACAATATAAATCATGGACAGCTCAGAGAGACAGGCAGACAGATATACCAACAAACATTCAGACTGGTGCACTAGCCGAGTGGTTAGCCAATTTGAAAGGTCTGGATTCGAATCCCGGTCGTGGAGTTGTTTGTTGTTGTTGTTTTTTTAATCTCTCAACAGATGTGCAGACAAGCCAGTCTAAACCTCCTTCATGTACATACGCGGAAAATCGAATACTCACGTTAAAAAGTCTTTTATCCATGCCCAGTCTGGCTGGTCCTGGAAACACAGACAACACGGCTGCACCAACCAGGACAAGAATTATAAGCATGTTGAGAGAGAGACAGAGACAAAGACAGAGACAGAGACGAAACGATAGTTTATTCAAATAGGACATGGCCCTATTTGAAGAGGTGATTACATATTTTGCCCGAATAAATCTACATTAAGTTATAATCGATACATGCTTACAGAAACAGAAGTGTGTTCTATTTAACCAATCATTTAACTACGTCTTTTTGATAACTTGTAAATAAATATTGCAAGATTCAACATAAAGTTATCATTTGTAGAAGACAGAAGTAATACCAAACGAAAATTACTTGGTCTGCTATAGCATCTCAAAGGAATATATCTTTGTCTTATGTTATTTAATGCAGGACAACATACTACGAAATGGATTTCATCTTCTTTTGCAGATCTACATAACAGACATATATGGTTTACGGTGCTGGTCTTGTATCTTTTACTCTGCACACTGATATCAGATACACCCAAACGAAATCTTGTTAAAGAAAATCTGATGTTCATTTAATATTCATTACTAAATATGGTTCTGTTGAATGATTCTGTCACTATTTTGCACATGGTAGTTCCACTCCTGTCATCTACAGTCAACCAGATGCTTTTTATAGCAAACACGAAAATCATGAACACATCCAACCCCTTGATTAAGCCACACAAACGCAAAGCCACTGCTACATGAACATTTACGAATGCTGGTTACCCACGTTAACCTTCACCTGGCATCTAAATCATACAAGTTTTTTTAAGCTTGAGCAGGCAATCTGCATTTATTTCATTTATCCTGTTTTAATCAATACCTGGTGCATCTTAAATGCGAATTAACATAAATCGGATATCTACAAAGCTCACTGGAGAGAGAGAGGAGAGAGAGAGAGAGGGGTGGGTGGGTGAAGGGAGTATGAAGCAGAGAGCTGGGGTGAGCGTCTGTGGAGAGACAGATATGCAGAGACACGGAGAGGGGCACAGAGAGAAACCCAGACGGACAGACAGAGATAGGCGCAGACCGAGAGAGTTTCAGAGTTTGTTTATTCCCATTAACTCTTTTGAGTCATAGAGAAACAAGGAAACATGACAATAACAGGATGACGGCCACAGAGGAAGAGCGAAGATAATTTAAAAAGAAGAAACAAAAGGGGGGATAATACAAATGGGGGGAAAATAAAGTGAAATAAAAGGCCAAATGTAATCATCAGTCTGGTACAATGCAATAGGAATAGACAAATGCACAGATCACAACTTAGATTTACAATACGGCTCTGTATCTGACTAGTTGAGCCTGAACTGGGAACTGGGGGGTTAGTTGGAGCATAGCAATAACAATGACATGGTGTAACAAAATAAAATACACAATGATTTGCATGTTATTTTAGCACCCATTTGCCAGTGATACTGGTGACTGGTTTGATATATACAGGAGAGAAAAAGACATTTAAAAAAATATGATCATGCAATTACAAATGGATATGTACGGGATGCAGTGTCAAGATTAACACAAGTCATTGTTCTAATTCCTAATCAACAAGTACAGTTAAGGCATAAGTGGCAAAGAATCCGTACTGAAACTGGCTCCTAACGAAACACATTAAAGCCTTTTTTTAATGAATTTAGCAAAATCTAGTAACTTTTTCTTACTACTAATAGACATTAATGTTGCATATTTGTGGACGTGTTCTGTAATAGGTAAATACTGATTGCGGAGATTTTGAATTGCAGGACATTCCATGACAAAGTGGTATTCGTCTCCCACTCGATTCGTGTCACAAAGATGACATTATCTTGTTTCTTGTGGTATGTTCATGTGTCTCCCTTTCTCAATTTGTAGTTTGTGATTACTTGTTCTGAGTTTCAACATTGGGATGCTATAGCACAATGGCAAAATGTCTAGATAATCTTCAAAAGCTGTTTGGCTTAAAATGTTAAACTGTAGTTATTGGCTTTCGTAGAGTTACAAGTTTCTACCCATTTTTGTGTATAACTACCTTTAAGCCTTTGGGTCAGATTGTTTATCAGCCATGCGGTTGATACAGATTGTGGATAGTACCACACAAAAGACCGCCCATTTTCATCTAGAATCTGTTTGATTTTAAGTAACCAGTCATTTTTGTGTATTTGTAAATTAAAACATTCAGTTAATGTGGTCAGCATGCGAGAGGAGAATTTTTTACTAGTCAATGTGCCAATGGACAATTTGTGCCAGAATTTGATCATTCGGCAATATACATGCACAAACACGGGGAAACGTCCCGTTTCACCACAGATGAAACAGTTTGGAGTGCTTTTCTTAAGCCGGAGTATGTATTTACAGTATTCCAAGTGTAATGATTCGGCAATGTCAACGCAGTTATTACCCCAAACTTCACAACCATAAGTTTAATATTGGCATGACCAGTGAAATTAATAAGTCTAACTGGCAGGAAATGAGAGACAGACACGCATGGGAAGTAAGTCGCACAAATTCACACTGAAACGTGCTTTGTGTTTTACAGAGTTGTTTCCCTCTACACAAGTTATGAATTTTGAAAGAAAGATGTGGATACTTACCGCGCCTATCCTCCTCAGTCGGAGACTTTAGCTCTAAGCGCTTGACAAACACGGAGTCATTTGCACAATAAAAGAATATCTGGTGAAAAATTCAGTCAAACTGACACGTCTCTTACTGGTATGTCTCTCACGTATATGCTTTGCAAAGCCTAACTTGACTTAAGAAGTCAATACACAGTTCACAATGACCCCTCAGACTCACGTTCTGTCCTAACTATTTACGCAAAACAACGTGTTCCCAAACCCGGCAGCACTGTCTTCGACAGACTTCTGTTCGTGAGGGGGTAAAGAAACTATAAGCTTTATACAGTCATACAAGCAAATACGTAACACGTATTATACGTCATCTATAGATGTAGGGTTCCGGCGTTTTCTTCTTTTTTTTTTCTTTAAAACTCATAACTTATTAATACTAAAGCATTAATAAATCATCACACACAGAAACAAACAAACACACACACACACACACACACACACACACACAGGCGCACACGCACTAACATACAGACACACTGTCCTCACTCCTATGTCCCAGATTCACCCACCCCTTCCCCTACCACAGCATCCTTCTCTCCCCTCCCCCCTCCCCCTGTTCCCGCCTCACACCCCACCCTCCACACACACACACACACACACACACACACACACTGACACACACCACCACCGCCACTGTCCTCTTAATGAAGAGATTGAAATAGACATGAACAGTACACATACACATACAAACGCACCGTGGCACGCAGGCACACACATACACACGCACGAATACATACACGAATGCACACACACACCGGCTCACACACACACACACACACACACACGCCCATCCATCCAACCACCTCCCATCCCCCCTACATACACACACATCACCACTATCCTCTTTATGAAGAGGTGTCAAATCAACATGAACAGTACACACACACATACACACGCACGCAAGTAGATATACACACAAACACAAGCACGCACACACACACACGCGCGCGCGCGCGCCCATCCACCCAACCACTCTCCCCCACCCCCATGCGCGCCTGCACCTTTAAAAAAAGAGAGAGACCCAAGGGACATAACCTCCTGAATGAATCCTGTTTCCGATTCCGTAATGATGATCTTGAACTTGTCACCGATCCTAAAGCTGACAATACAACGACAGAAACGATCGTAATGCAGACTCCTATTGTGCTAAACAACAACCCACATAGGCTCTCTAAAACCACACCTTGTCTAAACTCTAACTCGCTCTCAATGTTTTTCCCCCAAGCTAATCACAAACAGCAACAACAGATGAGACCGTTGGCTGACCAGGCATTGGTACACTCTGTCACTTATCTCACGTCTTGACGTCTTGACTTCGCAGGGGAAGAAGAAGAAGAAGGAGAAAGAAGAATACATATATGTTAACGTCTTTCTTGGGGTACACTGTCGAGCACCAAACAGCCTTTGATGAAAGAATCGATACTACTTAAGTTGAGACCATATCCAACGCCTGCCTCTGGAGAAGAACCAACCAGGTGCCCATTAGTGAGGAGATCAGGAGAAAATGAGGCTGGATAGGCCACACCATTCGAAAGCCTCCAGACGACACCACAAGACATGTGCTCGAATGGAACCCCCAAGGAGAGAGGAGAGTGGGCAGACCAAAGCAGACCTGGAGAAGAAGCACGGAGGATGAGATGAAGGCAGCTGGATGGACATGGACCCCACTGAAGAGGACAGCCCAGAACTGAGTCCGCTGGAGGAGTGCTGTTGCAGCCCTATGCTGCACAAGGAGTCAAGAGGCATACGTCAAGACAAAGGTGTTTGTGAAACGTGCAAATTGCTCTGGCATGCCAGCACAGAACTTACTGTACTTCATAGTATAACCCCGCCGCAAGCTTGTTGCTGCTGTTTCACTTGATATGTATTTTGTACTCCATATGCTCTAACTAAAATGTGCTTGAACAAACATACTGTGCAATCTGGGTCTGCCCATGCGGGCTGGAAAACGTTCACTGCAACGAAAACTGTCCTCACTCCTTCATCAAAGTGCACACACACATACACAAACACGCCTGTAACATGACAGTAACACACACACACACACACACACACACACACACACACACAACTCCCACCGCCCCTCCCCTCACCTACCGAAACACACACACACACACACACACACACACACACACACACACACAAGCACGCGTCACATAAGCACACCACCACCACCATGCACACAACTCATAAGCACAAAAACAAAATACGTGTCACACATTTATATCAGAGGACCTTTTTATAACAGACTTACTGATGTATGAAAAGGAAGATTTCTATCAGCTTTCCCTCCCCCACCCAACCAAACCTCCACCGCCCCCATCCACCCCGCCACTCCCTGCGGACGGCTGTGCCATGCGCTCTCTCTCTCTCTCTCTCTCTCTCTCTCTCTCTCTCTCTGCTGCTTCCCCGTCATGTGCACGTTTCAGTGGCATCACTCCCACGCCGCTCTTTCCGAGTCCCCCATGCACAGCCACGCTCCGGTTCGTCTGTCTCAGGCCCAGCTTGGGCAGTCCACAGGGAACTACCGATGTGAGGTCGCCAGGGGTCTACATACCAGAGAACGGACCCTGTGCTGCTGCCGAGTCATTTGTGCAATAAGCAATATGATTTGATTTGATACCTAACCTTCGCCCTCGTCCTCCCCCATCCTTCAGGTTGTTCTCTTGCCACTCAGGGCATCAATACCGAATCAGTTGTTGAGTTTGACGACCTATTTTGCCACTTAAAGAATCAATACCAAATCAGTCACTGTTTGATTACCTTTTTCGCCACTCTGGATATCAATACCAAATCAGTTGTTGAGTTTGACCTATTTTACCACTAAAAGAATCAATTCCAAATCAGTAGAGTTTGACGACCTACTTTGCCAACCAGAGGATCAATACCAAATCAGTTGTATAGCCGAGTTTGACGACCTGTTGGCTGACGCATTTAAAATCAAAATATTCGGTACTAGGGTCTTGCCAGATCAGTTCAGTGGCTCACCGTACCCATCAAGTGGAGTAACCCGGCCAATGATGCTGCACGGGCCAGACTAGCTCTCCCGGAGGCAGACTACTAGGAGTCACAACCACACACCATGCCCGGGTTCGCCAGACCAACAACACAACGTAAATATTTAACTAGTTCCCCATGTCGCCAGCCGACGACAACCAACCTACTGACTGACTCACGGTTCCGGACTGTTCATGCTGATGGGATCGCGGCGCTTTGGATAAGGTTGCGGAGTGAAAACAACACCGTGAACTTTTCGTTGCGTGTCGCTGTGATACGTCATGGTGATGTTATTGGCTGGAAATTCCGCCATGATCTTGACTTCACTAAAGGGCATAATGGA
>NC_134877.1:65234451-65361951 GCF_041734735.1 Babylonia areolata
TAACGGAAAGACATGAACTTGCAACTACTAAGGAAAAGGACTTTGAGTGGCAACGTGGACTTTGGGGGGCGGGAGGGGAGGGAGGGGGGGCTTGACTGGCAACAATTTACATAGGCAACGTGGAAAAAAAAGAGAAAAAGACTTGGACCAGCAACGTGGAAAAAAAGAAGACCTGGACTGGCAACATGGTTCTTATCTGAAAGACTTTATCTAGCAACATGGACATCGGGGAGGAAGACTCAGACTGGCATTTGGGGGTCAGCTGTTTCAGTGTGCGTGGAAGACCACCTCACACAGTCCTCAGCGACCAGACATGTAACACGGGTTGCAAAAGTGGACTGGGGTTAAAAGAGTTTGACGAGTAATCTTGTCAAATACCAATACATATGATGACAATGGTAATGAGGATTACAATGGTGGTTATTACCACTGCTACCACGATAATGATAATAATGGCAAAAGTATTCAAATAATAATAATAATAATTAGTAGTAGTAGTAGTAGTAGCATGACCTATCGTAATCACTGTGGCTGTTATTGTCTTTGTTATCGTCATTATATCGCTAACAGTTGTGTGATAATCACTGGTAAAACCACGGCGCGAGGAGAGGTGGCTGACACAGCTGTGCATCAGCTGAAGAAACTCCGTACACACCAGAAGCACAGTGATGCACCCACACTGCCGACTGGTAACAACTGTTTGTGAAACCATCACCGTCTGCCACCTGAACACCTGTTCACCGAAATGCTCATGTCCCATCGCCCTCACCACTAAGTTATTATTCGACTTTTGTTTATCTTTTAATCTTGTTTTAGTTTCATTGATTTTCTTATTTGTACGTTTATTTCCTTTCTTTTTTAAGTTATATATCATCTTTCTTCTGTTGTTGTTGCAGCATTTGGTTTGCTCTCAAGGCCTGACAAGCCCATTGGGCCTTAATGTGGGTCAGGCATCCGCCCCCTTCCCCGCCCCCCACCCCCAACACACACACACACACACACACACATTAATGGCTACTGTAACAAAAAAACAAAACAATACTAATTTATATACCTTTGTCAACATCTGGCTTCAAGTTTATTTTACAATGTGTTAATGAAATGTTTTGAGAATAAAACTGCTTTAATTAAGCTTGTGACCGTTCGTGTTACTTTTTTCTCCAAACATCTGGCTTCAAGTTTATTTTACAATGTGTTAATGAAATGTTTTGAGAATAAAACTGCTTTAATTAAGCTTGTGGCCGTTCGTGTTACTTTTTTTCTCCAGGTAATCATTTTCGACACTATATTCACTCACCTTCTATGGTTTCGAGGACACGTTTTCGACGTTGCAAGTATCCAGCGTCGGCCTTTTGATTCACTGACCCCATTCTCTTCTCAGAGTTCTGTATTGCTGCTCCAGTGACAGCTTGCTTACACTCAGGCGCAGTTGTAAGTTTTGTAATGCGCTTTCTGTTTGCGACCATTCACTAACTTCCTCGAGAATAAACTGAACGAAGTTGATAAGGATGGAATTTATTCCCTCTCTGCAAATCGGCAACAGCAGAAAGATGAGCAGACGAGACCAGCAATTCGCGTTTCAAGTGTGACAGCCTTCAAAACTCTGCAAACTGTAGTTGTGAGTTCACTGTCCAAAAGCTGCACGTGATTCACGAACTGTGCGGATTTCACGAGTTTTTCTAGAGACGTCTGTCTGGTTTGTCTGTGTCACGTTTTGGATTTGTCAGTGTAGGACTGCTTCAGTTCGGCATGTTGAGATGGAGAGAGGAGGGAAGGGGTGGGGGAGTGATGGGCGTGTCGGGGGTGCGGTGGGGTAGAGAGTCGTCTTTGTTTTTCTTCTTTCTTCTTCGTTCCTGTTCAGTGAATATGTGGTGTGGAAAAAAAAAAAGTCTTGATATCCCATGTTGCATTATGACGAGAAATGTCGGCAGCCTTTTTTTTTTTCTTTTATCAACCCTTCGAGCGATTTTACCACCCTTAAGTTTACTGGGCGAGAATGTGTTAAAAACAAAACAAAAAACAACTTTGTTTGATTATCTATTGTCAGTATCAGTTATCCAATTGCCCAAAGACTTTCTCGCATTTTTTTATCAGGTGGTACCCACGTAGTGAAACGTGATTGGTTGTTAACTCATTTTCAACCAGTTGTTGTTGTTTTCTTGATGTTTTTCTAGGAAGGGGAGAGGGGGCGGTTGGACCACAGGTCTTTTGGGGGAAGAATAAAAAAAAAAGAGAGAAGAGAAAATGTTACATGGGGTGGGTTCGACAAGCAGTATATTCGTTTTGTATTTGAATTTCTTTTTTTCTTTTTTTTTTTTTATCTCAACAGATTTCTCTGTGTGAAATTCGGGCTGCTCTCCCCAGGGAGAGCGCGTCGCTACACTACAGCGCCACCCATTTTTCTTTGTATTTTTTCCTGCGTGCAGTTTTGTTTTTCATATCGAAGTGGATTTTTCTACAGAACTTTGCCAGGATTAACAACCCTTTTGTTGCCGTGGGTTCTTTTACGTGTGGAAAGTGCATGCTGCACACGGGACCTCGGTTTATCGTCTCATCCGAATGACTAGCGTCCAGACCACCACTCAAGGTGTAGTGGAGAGGGAGAAAACATCGGCGGCTGAGCCGTGATTCGAACCAACGCAATCAGATTCTCTTGCTTCCTAGGCGGACTCGTTACATCTTGGCCATCACTCCACACGTTTCGGTTATAATATACACTGTAGGCCTAATATTTGAAATTGGTACAATTAAGTTAATAAAAATGAAGGGTTCGCGTATCCGCGCGCGCGCGCGCGCGCGTGTATGTGTGTTGGCTTGTTTTTTCTTTGTGCATTTCTACTATATTTCACACTTGGGGTGAAAGTAAGTAATGTCGGAAGCGCCATCAGAACATAGCACCACTCTTTTCGTTGTAGCAGTAGTAGTGTTTGTAGCTGAGGAAGGGATTTATTAGCCTTTCCAAACGTCCTTTCATATGGTTCAATCTTTTCTTTGCAGGTGCTGCGATGCATGGCAGAAAATTATTTCATTTTCAGAACTACAGAAAGAAATTACTGCAATAATTTCACGAAAAGAGTTTCTCAATCTTCGCCGTACGGTGAGGGTGCAAAGCCACTCAAACTGTCACTGAAATTGTCACAAAACTATGTTGATTTTCCCCCGTTCCACCAAATGTTATGACTGTCGTTAAAGGGCTCGATTTCATGCTCCTTCAAAATGGTGGAATTCAATCGCCAATAACAATATTAGAAATAAAACTGTTATATAAACACAATTCTTATATACTTCCATGCAGATTTTGAAAGCCCCAATGGTCAGTTGTCAAAAACATCTTAGTAATTTTACGTGTTCTTCTTATTATTGGTTTGTCTGTTTACTGCTAGTGATTTAGTCTAATTTTATGTCGTGGTGTTATAAGGCCGTTTCAGTGACGAAAATGGATCCTTGTATTGTGAGTTCCCTGTTATATCTGTGAAGATATACGGGAAGAATATTCGTGATTTATTTGTCATGGAAAAGGTTTCAGTTCGGTCATGTTCATTAGACCTTGCCAAATATTCATGATTTCCATTCAATCACACTTCGTTGGTCTTCCATTCAGTTTATCTATCAACGAGTGTTAAACTTTGAATCAAGTATCTCCAACGTTCGGCGTAACAGTGATAATCTGCATTCCTTCGGGTATTTTGTTGCTCTCCACTGAACACGCTATGATGTATTCTGTGTGTGTTGTTTTGCTGAGGCGATTAGGTAATGACATTGTAAACACTGGGATGGGCACTAGCTGTCCATTACGTAGTGTTATTTGTCTGTATGAACTCCCTATGATTGTGTGTGTGTGTGTCTTTGAAGTGTTTTTGATCCTTTTTTACGTTTATATATATATATATATATATATATATATATATATATATATATATATATATATATCTTTTTTACATATAATCTGGGGACGATAAATCAAATGGAAAGGCTGATATCCTCGGCACAACCAAGTCTTATTTGCCTCAGGAGCTTAATGGTTAATACGTCATGAACTGCGTTGTTCTGCAGCACCCCCCCCCCCCTCTCTCTCTCTCTCTCTCTCTGTTTCCCTGAAGGGAAGTGGCAGTTTTGTGTTTAGTGCGGTCGAATTTTTCACTTAGCTGTGCAGTTCTGACATGGCCCTGTGCTGTCGGCTGGACAGTAAGCAACAAAGTGAAATGCCCATCAGCGACAGACTAGGTCTTTGAACAGAGGAAATCACACGCCATTGGGACAGTTTTCAGTATCGGGCTATCAGTTTCAGGGATCCGTCAAAGCGTGCGGACTGATCCATACACGCTATATCACTACATCTGTTTAAAAAAAAAAAAAATAAAAAGGGGGGGGGGGACCGGGAGGGGGGGAGGGGGGGGCGGGTTGGGGAGTGGGGGGGGGGGGGGGGGTGAGAGCAGATGCCTGACCTACGCAAAGATCCGTCGTGCTAGGTGGGATGTTGTGAACGTAGTCTGGCCAGAAGCTGTTTTAAAAGTGAACATGCATAAAAGTAATATTACTGTATTTAGAAAGGGGTTACTTAGCTGTCGGAGAAAGAGGGTTCAACGTTCTTGTGGCGAAACCTTTGCCTGCAACCCTTCATGGGTATTTCCACATATTATATTGAAACCTAAACGGATGATGCGGTGGAATCATGTCTTCCTGTTCCTTGTTTCGCCAACTCGACATGTTAACTGGACAGCACGGTCTGAATGGAGAGAGCGTGCGGACAGTCAGATGCAGGCGTAGATGGTGCGTGCACATGAATTAATGTTTTCTCCAACGACGCGCATCTTTCGCCAGAAAACCCGCTCTTTCACTTTTGATCCGACGGTCACGACATAACGTTCGCCTGAAAAGAGTGGGCTGTCTTTACCTTGTGTGCTCACTCACTGCCTCTTCACATACCAGTCTTGGGCTCTTTTCAGCATTTTACGGAATACATGCATCAACAAAAGTCCATGCAGTTGTCTGTGTATAGCACATCTTATAAACTTCAACATATGGAAATATTTTATCCGTCTCACAGTACACAAATACGCACAGAAAGACACTGTGAGAGCTGCATTAACATTTTATGGATTGAACAGAGAGAGAGAGAGAGAGAGAGGGGGGGGGGGATTCTTTTAGATTTACGAGATAATAAAATACACAAAGCGATGGGCCGCTATTCTCTAGGGGCAACTTTGCCATAGCAGGGAAGGCAGTAATCGTATTTATATGTCTTGTGACAATATATGAATACATTCTTTTTTTCCGTGTGGGGTTAAGCAAGTTTGCGAGAGATTAATAATTCACTGATCGAACATTGCATAATGTAAACAGCAGAGTTTGTGTCTTGCACGCAACGAAACGCTGAACATTAAATTCGTTTATCTCTGTCCTGCATATTCAGACAGTCATAAAACCCATGCATTTCAGTTCGAATATCAGCAGTAACAAGTCCTGATGGAGGAGATTTTCCCGAGCACCGTTTGAGAATGAACTGATGCATGCATGATTTAAAACAGAGGATACATAAACATGGACTAGAACGACTTCCCTTTTTGATGCTTCTGGTTCATATGGAAATCACATCAATACTATTTGTTGAGGAAACATCTGCCCCAGAAAATGGAATTCATCGATACTTATCAGAATGGAAAACAGACTCGGGAATTTCGTCGTAGTTTCTCACAAAGTGAGTTTTTCAAACTAAAGTTCGTGCCAAGTAAACACAGCGTAAACACAGAACAATCCTAGACAATTTCAGTTTGTTTCGTGGAGTTGTCAAAGCGTGTGGATTGATTCATGAAAACGAACAGGAGCAGATACTTGACCTTTCTATAAACTGAAATCGCAGGTCAGGCCTCTAGACCCAAACCGAAGAGGAAAAGATTCGTTTTATTTTTTAGAAGAAGAAGAAAAGAAGCACCAACCAAACAAAAAGCGCTGCGATCATCACCAGGCAGACAGATTTCTACGGGACACCACCAAAAATAATGACTTTTTTGGTTTTGTTTTTCACTCTTTCGGAAAGCCATGTCGGAGCAGGCGCCAGCTAATTCGTTACCCACAATGGAATCGTCCTGGATGTTTGTGCATTGAGTAAAAACACGGATTTCCATCAATATCTCACAACAAAACTGAACAACCCGAGTTGGCTGTAAAACCAATTACCGGGAGGCAAGTAAAAAACAAACCAACCAAAAAAAACCACCTATTGTAGATAGAATAAACCAGAAATCAACAATAAATGAAATAAAAATAATAAATAAACCGATAAATCATTTTAAAAAACAACATTCAACAGATGGAACAAGCAGTGTTCTCTTTTAGTTCTTTTTTGTGTGCATGGGAAGAGTAGAGGGTTGGGGATGGGGGTTAGATGGGGGTGGACAGGGTTGTCTTATCTTCCTTGCTATCTGAGTAGCATCAACCCCAGGTCGCTGATCGACAATGAACTCTGCGAGTTGGTAGGTTCAGACAGCTGCAGCCAAAGCCCCGGACGCACACATAACAGGGAACAGTCCAATGTCCAGAACCTGAGAGACCACCCTGCCACAGACCTTGTACTATCGATGTTGGCTGGGCCCACATCAATGTTGGACGAAGACCACTGTTGACAACGGTGTCAGCCCAGTCACCTTAATTGCTCATGTCTGTTTTTGCAGCCGATTTTGTGCACATACTATTTATTGTGAGAGTACGTTTTGTAAGCTTTTTGCTTGTGCTAAATTTGTTTGTGTGTGTGCGTGTGTGTGTTTACTGCCGCTGTGTATTTTCCTTGAATGAATAAAAAAAAATGTTTAAACCAAGCGAAGACCGCCTCTTGCAATGACAGTCTCCAAAATCTGTTTTTTCTTTCTTTTTTTGATTAAAAAAATATGTACATTGTGGAAATCAGTAAGGGGGAAATAGTGGGGTTTCCAGTGGAAATGGAATCTGTGGTCACTTTGACAGCGGGGCATTTTAATGATGGATGATGAAGATGCTGCTGCTGTTGCCCACTTTGGTTTCAGACAATGCAAGGGTGTGCTCCGTACACACCACCTTTTACAATACATCTTGCTAATCTGAATCCAGGACCATTATTAAGGCCAAGCTGCAGAACAAGTGGAAGCAGCAGCATCCATGCCACAACAGAGCAGACCCGTATTACCTGCTGACTCGTCGAGAACAGGTAGCCATGTTCAGGTTCAGGACAGGCCACAACCGCCTGAAACACCACCTATTCACGAAACTCCGTATCGGCGACACAGAGCAGTGCCCCTGCAGAACAGGCAGCCAGACAACAGAACATCTGCTGCAGTCCTTCCCGCTCCACCAAGCGTTCCGAGAGAAAACCTGGCCCGAGCCACTCCCAGCGGCCCGGAAGCTCTACGGAGGACTGGAGGACATGCGACGTACTGCCGCCTTCGTTGAGGAGACGGGGGAATCCATCTGATAAATGACGAACGAGACAATACATCTTGCTGTTTCCACCTGGACCCAGGGGGTTTCAGCAACTTCCTCGACGGCGCACAGTGTAAGGTGGACTGACGGTACTCAGTCGTGTTCGTCTGCGAACCTGGGCCGGGTTGCACGAGGTGATCTTTGCAGCGCCGAGTTTGGAGTTAAGATGTTCTCAAGAATATGGAATTTCCCGTGGAGTTGGGGGGAACAGTCTTAATAAGCAAACTTTGCGCAGCTGAGTCGGCTCATGCAACCCACACCCTGAACCCATGGCACACTGTGCTCCATGTGGGGCCAGCCTTGGAGTTGACCATCTAAAAAAAAAAAAAAAAAGAAAGAAAGAAAAAAAAGAAAGAAAAAAAAAAGAAAGAAAAAAAAAAGGAAAAAGATATGTGGCAAATCACACCGATTGGGTATGGGGTTCAATTCTGTCTTCTACGTCGTCAGTCTGTAATTCTACCACTCAACACAGCGGATGGTTGTCTTTCTGCACTTTTAATTCTCTTGAATTTTCATTCTTGGAACAGCGCAAAGGATAAGTCATCGCATTTTGTGATGACATTTCAAATCTGGATTAACTGTTCAGTGTTCTCAAAGGGCGCTAGCTCATCACAAAGTTAACAGTTCTCCATGTTTGAACTGACTGAAGTGCTTTTTCCAGTTTCTGTGAAGTGCGTGTGTAGAAGGAAAGACATGGATCCCGCCTTTCTTTGTTGAGCTCAAAACAAAGTGAATGTGAGTTTACTGCCCTGGTGGCCGTAAAAAGCAACTGACAGCTGGGAGTTTTCTATGTAAACCCTCTTCACTGGAAAAGTACTTACAGTTTAAAAAACAAAACAAAAACAAAACACAACTCTGGATAAAACCTCACCACCTTTGTAGTAGGCAGACAAAAACTGAAACCCAGAAAGATATGAACAATAATGAATTCTCTTGCCTAGTTTCAGGGCGGTCATCACATTAATCTTCAAGCCAGCTACATGAATACGAAGCACTTTCTGTGTCAGTCTTATTTTCCATTATTTAATTGATTCTTCAAAATGAGGAGATAAGCAGGAAGGTGTGGGAATGATGGGAAAGGAAACAAAAGACAATGAAACACAAGTTCACACACTAGCTCCCAATACGCATCCACAAAAGACCTTCACACACTAGCTCCCAATTCACATCCATAAAAGATACTGAAGAGAAAGTTCACACACATGCTCCCAACTCACATCCACAATCTTGAATTACAACCCAAGACATTTACATTGGATGATAGGCATTTCGTTTATTCTCTCTCAATTTCCATGTTCACTGTTGAGTCACCTAGTATATACACACAAAGTTCACATGTTGGCACAAACACATAATCAGACAGTACAAACTTGGGAACAGATGATTAAACTGGACAGAAAAATAACCATATCAAAAGGACTGAGATGAGTGGGTGAAATGTCTACAAACCCGTTTCCATTTAACAAAACCATAACAATGGACTTGACAAATTCCATTTCTGACAGTTAACAAGACTTGATTTCACACTTTTTTCAATTTTAGAAGTGGATGATACATTAAAAAAAAAAGGGCGGGGGGGTTACAAACCACAGTATAACACCCAAAAGCAAATTAAAACATCTATATCAATCCTTGTCTATGATCAATCAGTTTTCACTTTTCTCTAACACCTGACAGAACAGCATGCACTGTCTTGATAATCAAAAATCTGAACTTGAAACCATCAATGTACAAAGAGAAGAAACCAGAAACATTGACTTGAATCCAAACCAAACTGCTATCCAAGTAGCACTGTACTTGTGTTTTTCAGTAAGTCTAGCCAAAAGTAGAAATAAATATTAACAACTATGTTTTGGAGGTGTAAGAAAAGAAATATCCTTAAAACATATCCAAAGACTTGACTACCTATGATAGATGTAGTTTAAATCCTCAACAGTTTCAACAACAGTCATCAACTCATCCCCGTCGCTCATCACACTTTATGACCAGTGATATATTTATGCACTAGCCACAAAGATATGTTTTTAATGCCATCTCAAACAGATGCTGGTATTTCAAAACTTGTTATTCAGGGGGCAACATGGTTAGAACAGAAGACATGCATCACTCAGTCTTTAACTGTCAACATTAACTAGAAGATGTTTGTACTAAAAATGTTTTCAAATTGTAAAACGACATAAAACCTTATTCTTCAAAACCTTTTGATATGAACTATCAAAATAAACGTGAACAAAGGGATTAAAAAAGAAAGAAAGAAAAAAAAAAAGTCCATGTCACTGGTTTCTTCTCTTCAACATGAAAATTTATAAACAAACCATTAAACTCAGATGACCTCTTCAGGACTAATTTTTCCTGCAGTTTTGTGGCTTGAGCTAAATACACTCAATACCAACCAGCTTAAAGACCCATCCAACTCCAATCCTGATGGCAAGTTGAAAAGAAAGCGAATAACTGTGCACCAAAAATTAACACACGAAAAAGACATCCATCTTTTTCTTTTTCTTCTCTCTTTTACATCACATTGCACAGTGCAATCAAATTTCTTTGTCCAATTTACGTGTCCCTGATAGAACTGGTGTGTGACTCTTTAGAAAATAAGCATGTGTGTCAGAGAGTTTACAGCAATAAGATTGTAGATTTGCTTCAGCAGCCTATCATACATTTTTTTAAATTTTATATCAGGCATCAGAAATGTCCACAGATAAATATTCCAGCACTTATGACCAGGAAAGGATTTAAGTAAGCCACAATTTTGAAATTCTCCAAACAGACTATCTGCTAAGAGATGCTACATTTGATTGAAGATGGATTGTCTATTCAGCAACCACTTTGTTGCCCTCTACACAAAGAGCTGAGGTGCAAGATCTGGCCCAGTCCCGAAGAGCTTCAGGACAAGTTGTGGGGAACGGCGACAGAGCTCCAGTGGACTGCGGACTACGTAATCTACCCGGTCTGAACATGGCCTGGGAACTCTGAAGAAGAAGTGTTCAGCAACAAAACATAAAAATTAACTGTGATGTTGCAAATTTAAGGTTTACAACAATTAATCGCAAATATGTCACAATTCTTAATTATGATTTTTTTTCCCCCCACATTACCTTTCTTTTTTTGATACAACTTTGTCACCACTTAAAAAATGCTCCATTTCAGTGCCATACACTTAAGTGGAAAGACCCCAATGTCCTCCTGTGGCTTGCAAACTTTCTACAGTCACTATCTGAAGACGAAGTAAATGCTTCACTAAACAGAAAAAAATCTGGACAATTCTGATGCCTGCAGACAGACCGAAAAAGTAGTTTTGCTGATAGCGCTTTATGGGAACAGCACACACCACTTCTAGTGTGAAAAGCAGAAACAAGCTAGTGCTTGTTCATCACTGCACGGGAACTGGAAACAAGCTCGTGCTTGTTCATCACTGCATGAGAACTATGCACACCAATTCTGATATGTAATGCAGAAAATCCGTGCTCCTTGATTAGCAGTGTGTGTGTGTGCTCCAATGATGCTCCATCAGCTGAGAATCCATGCAAACACATAGCATTTCATGGTCATCCCTGGAGGGAAGAAGAGTACAACTCAGAATTCCAAGAGGAAATTATTCAAAGAGTAAATGTCTCAAACAGCAAATTAGTCCCCCCCCCCCCCCCCCTCCTCCCCCCACCAAAAGAAGAGCATATATCAAAGAAAACCGGAAGCAAGAGCTGTCAGTACAAGAGATTTGTTTTGACACACCTGCAAACCACAAAAAAAATATTTTTCTTCTACACCTGCATAAAAAAACAAACCCAAAACAACAACAAAACAGGTATACAGGCTGATGACAGATGCAATGACAAAGACTTAGATCATGGTGACAAAAAACAACAACAAAAAACTGGAACAAAACAAAATCCACAAAACAATGTTACACAGTAACAGAGAACCAGTGCAAGGCAAAAATGATGTGCTCCATTTGCCAGTTGAATGGAATGAAATCAACACAATCGCACAACATTCCAAGAACATCACATGATTGGGGTCAGCACAGGGTGGGGATACAGGAATCTGCTGTTCTTACTTCAACATGGACCGGTCAGAAGAAACAACCCTGTCCACGGTCAGCCTGACTTAACAGACGTCAAGTTACCATGGCCCTCCCTCTCTAAAGATTTCTTTGCAAAACAAAACAAAAAAATATATAATTGAAATTACACTGAACCTGTCTGCACCCAACGCTGAAAGCAAATGCTCTTAATGCTTGCTTACACTGGAGAAGATATGCCTAAGAGTAAGAATTCTAAGCATTCTAAAATTCATCTTTCCCAATTTGATCAACTATTCTGGACCAACTATGTGACAGATTTCTGAGTTGATACAGGAATATAGATTAAAAAAGTGTGTTTAAAAAAAAAGGTGAAATAAATTAAAAACTGCCTCACATTATTTTCTGTTAGAGTGTTAGTCTTAAAAAACAAACAAAAAAAAAACAAAACAAAAAAAAACCACCTACAAAACCCTGGTTAGTCTGGAGACAAACATGAAAATTGACTGGTTAATTCAATCAGAGTGAGGGGGATACCTTTCCTTTTTGCAGAGACAACTAGTTATTTTTTAAACTTCTTTCCAACATACACTGATCTCATCCCCAAAACTGACTCTTAATAATATTGGTCTGTGACTTAGACTTCACTGTAAATACTGATGTTGGTACATTGCAAAACCAAGCTGTGTATTCCCCAACCCCTATGAGCTTTACACAAGGCTGAAAACTCTGGAACCCAAACATTATCATCATCATGCTCATAAAAGTTATGACTGCTATAACTTGTGTTAAATAAAATGTGAACTCTCCCCCCACTGCAAAACCTGTCGAGCTTAAATACTCACATTCCCTGACCTTATCATGACCTTGATGATTCTGAACACAAAAAAAAAAAAAAGAAAAGGAGGGGGGGGGAAAAAAAAGAAAAAAAGGACGAAAAGAAAAGAAAAAAAAGACCACAAAAACTACTCTCATCGTTACAAAATAAACTGTGCACAACTAAAGAAAAACAAATGAGGGCAGGTTTGATGAAGTAAATGGAATCGTGCCCTCAAGAGTTCAGCAGTGTTAACACATAACCCCCTTCGAAGTTAAAATTGGACACAACGACAAGAAGTCCAGAGTAACAACGCCCCAATCATGTCTTTGGGATGGATGCATTCATACAAGGTTCTTCACCGACCAGTTCCCTTTTGAAGGTTGTCTTCCAAACGTGACATATGGTTAATTTAACAACAGCAAAAAAACACACAACGCCACGGAGACAGTAAACGACAAGGGCACGATTTCTCAAGTTCACAGTCCAGGGTACACTATGTACAGAGGCAGGCACATCCATGGCTGCTGCTGCCAGAAGCAAAACAAACTGCTTCGTCAGGACAAGTCGTGCACACGGCCATGCAGGCTGCCCCACCAACATCACAGACTGGTGCGATGCCGCCACAGACGGAGGGGGGGGGAGGAGAGATGACCTTTTTCCAGCAGCTTACAGGATGTCCAATGGCTGGATGAGCTTGAAGCCAATGATACAACATAGCACACACACACACACACACACACACAGATATACACACAACACTAAAGGTAAAGGCTACCAATACAAAGGTGCTGATGACACATCTACGAAAGCCACTGTATACAGCAACAGGAACTGTCCATACTACATTGGGTGGTGACAAGATGATGAATGAGTTCAGATATACACACAGAGCTGCAGATAGAAGCTCAATTATACCCCACCATCAAAATAGGCCCAAGGGAAAACACACTAACAAAAAAAAAAAAGAAAAAAAAAAGAAAAAAAAAGAAAAAGAAAAAGAAAAAACCCAAAAAAACCAACCCACAAAACATGGCGCAATACAAGCCCACTCACATTCAACAAATACACACATGTACACATATATGAACATATCCGTCATTCCATGAACATCAACACAGGTACTCAATGCATATTGATGAACAAACGAACACTCACAATGAAAATGAATCCTAAATGGTAACCAGGTGCCCCTTTCTAGCTGTGAAATCCTCCACGACATGCAACAAAAGTTCAACTGGCAAAACGCAACTGGACATGTACTTGCACATACACATGCTTCATCAGTCATGTCACAGCTGCAGCAACACCATCACATGAAGCACTCCGCTGCCATCGCAACGCAACACGAGTAATGGTTCGTGTCAAAATTACAAAAAAATGGGCATGGCAACACACTCCCTACGTCCAGACACCGCCTGACAACACAAAATGTGCACATCTGCATGGATTACACAGGTGTCTGACACAATCACCGTTATGTACAGGCACAATGACCATTGACACTGCCAAATCATTATCAAATATATCATTTTGACACACAACATCCCCCTCCCAACACACACTCCTGCGTCCAACACATCCCCGATACCGAATGTAACCATTTCTGCCTGAAAGAAAGCTGGGAGGGCAGGGGTGTGGGGGTACTTGGTAGAGGTGGGGGAGGGTGGGGGCCCAAAAAGAAAAAAAACAACCTCTCTCTCACAGCTGACTGGTCAGCCACAAAAAAAAGGAAAAAAAAAAGCAGAATCATACCCTCCCCCTCTCTCTCCACTAACTGTTAGAACCATCACAATGTTCCAATATTTTCCCATAACAGATTAAATCAACTTGCTCTCTCCCCTCTCTTGATTTCAAATTTCTTTTTTTTTTTCTTCTTTTTTTTCTGCAACTGGCTCAGCTCCGCACACACTAAAACCGGAGCTCTGTACATAACATACAAACATAGCAAAACATGTCTTGAAATTCAACCATTGCAAATCTACTACAATCTACACAAGTCAAAACAGGACAAGAACAAGGATTTCTCCCCCCCCACACACCACAAATCACATTACCCCCCCATTAGCATTCCCTTCTACCCAGCCCATGCTGACGACAAAACAATCCACTAGCACAGAGACAGAGGTGCTACACTACCAGATGATCACAAACACTATGTACAAAACATAACAACCATCATTGCCACTCTAAAGTTTGGACAGTTAACTCCCTCCACCACAGGCATTCATTCTCTAGACAGTTTTCTGCAAACAGCAATGCCTCCATGAAATACCCAAATTGTTCAGTCACTACCAACTTGCCATTGCATAAACAGGGGGGAGAACATCACTCCCCTCGGTAACCCACCCCCACCCATCCCCACCCTGGCCAGCCCAAGCACTACCCCTCACCCCCCTAGTCATTTGCCTTAAGCTTGTAGCACCCCACCTCTTTTCATCTCATAAACACTTAAAAACAAGATGTTCCCCACCCACCCCACAATGTCCCTCCCATCCCACCCCCACTTTTTTTTCCTGTTTTTTTTTTTCCCCTTGCCCATTTCCCCCACACACTATTTACACAGTCACTGACACCCAGACGATGGCGGCTCTGTCAAACATCAACAGCACAAGAGCCCAGTCTTCAGGCAGGCAGCAGTTGACTCCTGTTGAAAGCTGGCCTGGGGTTTTTCGCTGGGACACCCAGGCAGCTCTGAGCAGAGGGTGGGGGTGGGATTTTGGGGGGTGGGGGTAAGGGGGGAGACACAGGCCACTAGCATCTAGATGTAAGTCACTGAGGCAGGTGGTACCCTGAAACAAGCCACAAAAATACCAGGTCAGCTGCTTGCTCACATCTCTGCTTTTCTATTTCTCTTGCTGTACATTTACATCACATCTTCAACACCAAGTATAGTCATTACCTTTCATATACACACAGCCCTTTCATCCCCTCTCCACCTCAACCCCTTACAAATAATAATTGGATATATAGCACTGTGTACAGATATAATGGTCTGGGTACTTTACATAAAAAGCATTACTAATAAATAAAAAGTTTTTTTTTTTTTTTTTTTTTAAGAAAAGAAAAAGAGCCCCAGTCATTCCTTCTGTGGACCATGGACACAAAAGGTGGGGACTGTACAGAATGCATTAGGGTCCCCCCCCCTCCCTGGTGCTCTGCCAATCACCTAAGGTCATCATCATTTCAACATTTACTGACAGCCAGTTTACAAAACATACACCTGTCAATGCAAATCAAGACAAAAAAATCAAGAGCTGACAGTACTTAAGTGTCCTGATTGTTCCAGTCACAACTGTACTGATTACTAGGATTTTAATTTCACAACAAAGTAAACCTTGCATCTCACTGGGCAAGGTACTTCAAACTTCCTTGCAAATCTTGGCTTTACATAAAAAGAAAGAAAGAAAGAAAGAAAATCCTGCAAGTATATCAACTTGTGCACAACTACTGACAGGACAGTTTGTTTAAATGTCTCCAGGCCTCTGCAAAATCAATGCATCTCTCATTCTTTGCTTATCACCTTTTGCTGCCAAATGAGCTCCATTAAGACTGGTGGAAAACAGAACATAATAGTACTCATACACATTCTCAGTAAAACTGCACTGTCCAACAGACAATGATCACACACACAAAAGAAAAAAGCTTATAATGAAAGCATGTCCATGAAAGCGAAGACACCAAATTGCCAGCAGAGCAGTCCACTCCTTTTCTCTCTGGCGTCAATTTGTCCTTTGATTCAGTACTGTCATCACCAAGTGAAGACTAGGATTACCAAATGTGCACCTTGCTCACTGACAATCATTAGGAAGCAGACTGCCAGTATTTCTGCATGAAACAAGACATTTTTGTCAAGCCTTCACAATCAACTGTTCAGAGAACTTGTTCATAATCCCCTACATTCCCCCTGGTGTCCATTTCTATCAACTACTGGCAATATCAACAAGATCAAAATGCCAAAGGCCTTCCAAGCTGTGGTATCTGGCATTAAATGATATAATTGTGAAATACTAGGCCACAATTTCTTTTTCATAAAGCAGTTCATATAACATCCTCCCAACCCACTCCTTCCCCTTCCCAGACACCAGACATCAAACCACCAAATTAACACATGAATGCATTGGCAGTATCCGTGAAGCAAAACGACACACCAAAAGCTGGCACATTCACTCAGTTCTGCAGCGTTTATCACAAATGAATTAGGAAAACACATTAAGCTGTGCTTAATGGTAAATAACCGTCACTTCAGGAAAAGACCGCCCTTGGCTGAAACTCAGTGAAAGAGTAATTGATGCACATGTCTTCTTTGGCATCATTAACCCACTTGTTGCAATGAGTTGGGAACAGCAACGGCACAATACTGACGGATACATCTAAGGCATTCATGCCCTGTTATCAACCACCATTTTGCTGATGCACTGGCACTCCCATTAGAGCTGTTTGCAGCAACAAAGGAGTCTGAGGTAGGACCTTTTAACAGTACCCAACCCTCTCCCATCCCATCCTTCAAACCCGATCAAATGATGTACTGCGTAAACCACAAAGGCCACTTTTAGTGAGAGGAAAACAGGAATCAAGATTAATCACCCATGCAAAATGTCAATTTGTCTGAAGTGAGGAAGATATTAGGAGGCACACACGCAATCAGAAGGGGGTGGGGGTGAGAAAGAGACAGACAAGAGGGGCAGAAAGAGGTAAAGAGAGAGGCAGAGGCACAGAGTGGGGGGGACAGAGAGTGACAGAGGGCAGACAGACATGGGAATGTTCCAACTTCAGCATAATGACCAAAGTAACAATGTCAACAACAAAACAGTGACTTCAAGAATGATGAAATATCAATGACTGAACATGAAAAGAGGGGAAATAAAAATAAATTAAAAAAAGAGGAAAAAATGAAAAGAAAAAAAGCAACATGTAACATCGCTATAAACTTAGTCAAAAAGTGAACATGTTCTCCATAACATTATCATCAAATAAGGAACAACAAAGAAATATTGGGGGAAGTATTACAAACAATAAACTATGAAACATAAGGAATGTGTAAAAAATAGAAAAGAAAAAAAAAGAAGTAAAATGAAGTAAAAGAAATGAAAAAAAAAAAAAAAAAAAAAAAAAAGCTGAAAAATGAAAACTTCAAGCAATGTCCAAATTGAGGGTAAAAAATGGAAACCTTACCATCTTACCTCAACAGCGCTTACCCCGTGGCCTCAGTTGGGCTCTTCCATTTTCTAACATGCCAACAACCCAAAGGGTCAACATCTTCTCACGAAAGAACAGACCAGGTTACAGTTCACTGGAGTGAAAAGTGCACCACAAAACACTCATACTGAACGTTACTTTACAAAAGCATTAAAACCACAAGATTCAGTTTTCTTACTTTTACTATCATTAATTTTTGGTTTAAAAGAATTAATATTTGTGAAAACTGATGTTACCATGTTTGCACAACAGTAAAGGCTGCAGACATGCACTAGTATGCTGACAAGACAAGCTTGTTGAGATTTTCACTGGACCATTAATGCAGTACAAAGACAGACAATAAAGGGTATTAAGGGAAAAAAAGAAGAGAAAAAAAAGAAAGAAAGAAAAGGAAGAAACCATACAAAATGCTAACTACATATGGCGCCCTATACCAATCTAAATCAGTGATGTGCTATGTCATAGTCACAATCAAGTGCTGCAGGGCTATTGGGGGAGCGTATGGCAGCTGTCACAAAAGAGGACTGGAATATCTTGCATGAGAAGGAAGGCCCATACACAAACCTTAGAAAAGGAAGAGGAGGACGGAGTATTATCATTACAGGACAGCAGAAAGAATAGAGAGGATCAGTCACATACAGGAGTACTAGTATAGTAGAATTACAGGCCCGTCTGGGCAGACCACAAGATAAGAAGTTATACAGAATGAGATACACTCCATCAGACCAGCACAGGGAAACACAAGCCACACAGCCCAGCCTGCATCAAAGATGGTCTCTCTGTCAGTGAATACAATGGCGGCAACACTTTGCACCTACCTCCACAACCCGGCATGACATGATACACACTGCATACTCTCTGCCTCACCACACAGCTAGCCACTGACACAGATGCTCCGTACACACTGACAACACAACACTTTGGATACACATGTGGCAAAACATTCACAGGAGACACCAGTGTTCAACGACCCACAGACAAGATTATACCATGGCAAAAATGAATGAAAAGAAACACAGACAATGGTATTTCACTGCAAAACAATAATACGCTCTTCGTGTGTCTGTGCCTTACACATCTGACAGAAGTAATTCAGTTTCCATGGCTAAAACTGATATGGCCCAATACGGCACCTATGTTAAATTCAACAACAGAATCAGGGTCTTTGTGATGTAGTCATGACTCGCTTTCCTGTCCTTTTCTCAGTAACACTGCACTGTTGCTGGGACAGCACCATCAATAGTTAGTACTCACAAGCAGGGACTTGCCCACACGGACTTATCTAAAACAGCTCTCCAATCTTATTCTACATGTAATCCTAAATCATCAGTCTTTTCTTTGTTCACTTTTCTATACTGTCACCACCACTGGGCAGTCACACAAAGTTAACTGTCCTGACCATTCTCATGTTAACTGAGGCAAAAAGTTAAATGTTAAAGTAATTCTTTTTCTTCTTCTTCTTCTTTTTTGCAAATTTCTCTTCTCTATCTAGACTTACTGGGGATTTTTCCCCGTCCAAATTTGAATACAGGTTGTTGTTTTTTTACCCTGTCTAAATCTCATGCATGAAATGAAACAAATCTTATTCCACATATGCTCAAAGGCAACATGTTAATCAAGGTACTGATTACCCCAATGTACAAATTTTAAATATCAGCCAGTTAAAATAAATTATCCAATTCCCTTCACCTATACAACTGAATATGAATGTCTGAAGTCGACTGAGTTGTCATTAACTTCTTGGACATTTTGATACGAGACAAGAGAAAGAGAGAGAGACAGAGACAGAAGGGTTAATGGTGGTCATTTAAGCAAAACAGGAGAATATTTCTCAAGAAGGAAAGCACGCAACTGGTGTCACAGCACTCACACACTCACCAGGAACATGCACACAGCACATCACAACCACGGAAAACACACACATTGATACACACAGACACACGCAGAATAATGATTAGACAATAACGACGGTCAGGCAAGTTTATTTCACCCCAGGCCACACCAAAAAGGACAACCACTAGTGCTAGAACACTGGCTCAGTACAAGAAAGAGTATATAAAAGGGTACAGGTACGCAATGCACGCGCTATGAGTATGAAACGCACGGTGCAGTTTTGTCATACATACACTGGTTTCTGTACCACTTTGCCAGGGACCCTTGCAAGTGGGGGACGTGTGTCCTTTCAACATGCTAATAATCAACAGAGCCATCTAAAACAAGAAAATAAAAAACACAAAATAATAAAAAACGTAACAAACCCCAAAAAAACTTGGTCTAAAAGCATAACATCTTAAAAAAAAAAAAAGAAAAAAGAAGAAGTAAAAAGCTTTATTTCTTGAAACACAAAATGGTCTCTCTCCACAGAAACACCCAGGAAATAGAACTTGTACATATCATCTGTGTATTTTCAGGTAAACACAATCACACAGTTGTGGTGGAAATAGGGTCGACAACCAACAGAAACCACACAGATGTGCCAGCTATGTTACTTCCTCTCTCTCTCACACCCACACACAAACATCCACAACATGGTTTGGAGCCCAGGACAACCTACCTGTTACAAAATTTAAACACGTTATTCTTCTTGTTTTGTTTTTTTCATTCTCAAAGTGGCATTTATCAACTTCTAAATCTTATTTTCGTGCATGCAGACTGTATACACCTCATCCCAAACCAGATTTAATGATATCTAAAAAACATTATGTGCATATATTTATGATGGGTGATCGATCATTTTTGGCCAGGGTGATAAAGGATCATAATCACATCAAGCACACATGGCCAAATAGCCTTGCAACCTGGAGCATCTCTGGTGGCAAATTTTCAGATGTGAGGGACTGTACTTAACCTATCCCCTAAACTGCATTTCTGAAATAATTAGGCATGGAAAACCAGTGCACTGCATATCACATTTATAAAACTTTTTTTTTTATAACTTATATAATTGTTTTAAAGCATATTCTTACCCATCTGGATCTGTGTGTGCAGAATTCTCACTTATGTCATACCAAAGCACCCCAGAATCTGAGAGAAAGTTTATCCTAAAAGTGAATCACATGTAATGTGTGGTGTATCAACCAAAATGGGTGGATGTCTGGCCCCCACAGCAAAGACAAGACAGAACAAATGGAACAGGCTGATGCAGTATATACACAGTACTGAGCCATGGACACCTTGTGTTTTGTCAAGGTCAGTCATGGGCTAGCTGACCACGCAAGGAATCGGGTGCAACTTCACAGTCAGAGATGTTTAAAATTCTGCCCAATTTTCAAAGTTTACTTTCATGCTTTCAAGTTCCCAAAAGTCAGGCCCTCATTTTCTTTCTGTTAGTTGCCCATTTAAGTCGCACTCAGTATGCGAGTATTCAGTATGTAGTGACATGAATTTCAAGTCCAAGTACTTTGGACACTGATGTAGCTTTATTTCTTGAAACACAAAATGGTCTCTCTCCACAGAAACACCCAGGAAATAGAACTTGTACATATCATCTGTGTATTTTCAGGTAAACACAATCACACAGTTGTGGTGGAAATAGGGTCGACAACCAACAGAAACCACACAGATGTGCCAGCTATGTTACTTCCTCTCTCTCTCACACCCACACACAAACATCCACAACATGGTTTGGAGCCCAGGACAACCTACCTGTTACAAAATTTAAACACGTTATTCTTCTTGTTTTGTTTTTTTCATTCTCAAAGTGGCATTTATCAACTTCTAAATCTTATTTTCGTGCATGCAGACTGTATACACCTCATCCCAAACCAGATTTAATGATATCTAAAAAACATTATGTGCATATATTTATGATGGGTGATCGATCATTTTTGGCCAGGGTGATAAAGGATCATAATCACATCAAGCACACATGGCCAAATAGCCTTGCAACCTGGAGCATCTCTGGTGGCAAATTTTCAGATGTGAGGGACTGTACTTAACCTATCCCCTAAACTGCATTTCTGAAATAATTAGGCATGGAAAACCAGTGCACTGCATATCACATTTATAAAACTTTTTTTTTTATAACTTATATAATTGTTTTAAAGCATATTCTTACCCATCTGGATCTGTGTGTGCAGAATTCTCACTTATGTCATACCAAAGCACCCCAGAATCTGAGAGAAAGTTTATCCTAAAAGTGAATCACATGTAATGTGTGGTGTATCAACCAAAATGGGTGGATGTCTGGCCCCCACAGCAAAGACAAGACAGAACAAATGGAACAGGCTGATGCAGTATATACACAGTACTGAGCCATGGACACCTTGTGTTTTGTCAAGGTCAGTCATGGGCTAGCTGACCACGCAAGGAATCGGGTGCAACTTCACAGTCAGAGATGTTTAAAATTCTGCCCAATTTTCAAAGTTTACTTTCATGCTTTCAAGTTCCCAAAAGTCAGGCCCTCATTTTCTTTCTGTTAGTTGCCCATTTAAGTCGCACTCAGTATGCGAGTATTCAGTATGTAGTGACATGAATTTCAAGTCCAAGTACTTTGGACACTGATGTACAAAGAAGATTTGAAAAGAAAACAAGTAAAATAGCAATGATTATAACACATTTTATCAATGTAACCACCAAGAAGTTGAAGAACTTTGACATGTATTCAACCCATGATGAGAGACAAAATGCTTACCCTTTTTCTTTTCAGACTGGTCATGTCAGAAGAAACTATTAAGTATTCAGATTATACACACTAGTGATGTCTTAAATTCACACTTCAAAATAATCAATTCAAAGAGAATCAACTCTGACTGGTGATGTCAGAAGAAACTATAGGTATTCAAATTATACATACTATGGCTTTAATACACACTTACAAATAATCAAATCAAAGAGAATCACAAAGAAGACATTTATCCAAGTAGCTCAGAACACAAAAAGAACCACAATTATAAAAACCCATTAACAGTGAAAGAAAAAAAACAAAAAAGTGCCAAAATCACAACCACCTGCAACTAAAAACTTTAATTACATTGCCAGTGAACAAAAATAAGGGCAAAATTAAAAACACAAGAAAAACAACCACTAAAATAGTCCATACAGTCAAAATAAAACATCGAAGAAAAAAAAAAGGAGTAAAGAATTAAAATAATCAGATAAATACAAAGATACACATAAACAAGAGAAAAATTCCACACACAAGAGAAAAAGTTGGGGGAAAAAAAAAAAAAAGAAAAAAAAAAAAAAAAAGCCAGCATTTAGGCCAGCTAAAAACTGAAAGAAAACCCCACAGAGTGAATGCTTTCAGCATGGTGGGCCTGCATGCACACAGCATGATTAGAAAATTCCCCTTCTCTTCCTCTTCACCCACTCCTCCCACCTAACCCCAATGCATTTCCTTCACAAAACAACCCAAGAAACACACACACACACACACACAGAGACAAATTATCATTTTCTGTGTGGTCAAGATAAATTTCTGTGCGGTCAAACTAATACATGATAAAGATCCATCTGAATGGCATCAGCTGATTTCTGTGGAACCTACACCGCCTTCCTTGCAACACATCTAAGCACCTCTAACTCAACGTCCCAGAACTTTCTCGCCAACGACACCCAAGGAACTTGAAAAAGGCTGAGCCCTCAACTTTGTCAAAAGAGAAATACACAAAAAGAAAAACAACGACACAGACCACCTTTCACCAAACACCCCAACAACAGAAGCTCCTCACACAGAAAGAAACTTGAAGAAAAGCAGTAGGATTCACCCCTAAGGACTAAACACTGGGGGAAGAGAACCTCCCCTCCCCCCACCCCCCACCGCTTCAGATCAGGACCTCTTCCAATACTTTCATTGTCCCACACTACTCGCGACAGTGCCAAAAAGACCGCCCAAGTTGCAATCTACTACAGAGAAAAAGGGTGGTGGAGGGGGCAGGGGACAATAGAAGGGGAGGGGAGGGGGGGAAGGAGTTAGAAGAGAGGCAGGGGTTGGGTTTGAGGCTGGTAGAAAGGGTGGACGGAGGGGGTGTGGGGGGGGGTGGCAGCACTCACTGATCTAGAAAGGTACAGGGCAAACTGTCAATCTCACCCTGCTGCATAGGGTATCCCACGATGCCCTGGGTCTGGGTGTACTGCTGCTGGCCGATCTGCGGCACCTGCTGGCCCCACTGGACATTGGCCATCGACCTGACCAACACAAAGCTAGGGGTCAGGTATCAGAATCCGACACTCTTAACTTGTTATTACTATTATTATCTTGCTGGCTACCTTCAACTTTTCAAGCCATTGCATTATAATCAATTATTATGCAAGAAAAATTAAAAAAAGAAAACAAAGAAAAAAAAAGGACATCTACTATACAGTGCTTTTCTCACTGTATGCCCTTCTTTGCTCATAATGTGAAAACTACATACCCATTATTCCATGTAATACGATGACAGAGGCCATGATTTGCCGGTCTTACTTTATTTGTGTGTGTGTTGTGGTGTGGTGTGGTGTGTGGTGTGTGTGTGTGTGATAATTATTGCTGTAATTGTTTTTACAATTATCAATCATCTTCAGTAGTGATTTTTTCACTAGGATTAACTGATTTTTTGTTCCGTTATTTTTAAAACATCTTTTTACTTTTAAGAAAAAAAATAAAATTAAAAGGTATCAGAATCTGTCACTTGTGCTAATTCTATGTCCACACCGAACCTCAACAGCCACTTGTTTCTATCGAGTCCAAAAAACATGATGAACTCATGAGAAGAAAACAAACCTGTACGGTTTTCAACAAAACAAAACATCAGTACATGAAGTTTGAAAAACAACAACAACATAATTATGTGAAATCAAACATGAGTAAAATTATGATTACTGTTCACAATCATTTTGGAGCAAGAGCTAACAAAACAAACAGGACCAGTGACAAATACAGGAATTTGTTTTATCTAATGCTCCATCAAACACCGATGACTGTAGACATTTTGTTAAAATATCAATTTTCACAACCGGATGCAATTGTTTTAAAGGTAGGAGAGGAAGTTCGGGGGTAATGGTAAGTTGGGGGAAACAGGGTAGATGAACGGTGGAATCAAAAGATAAATATTTTGAATAATGACAAGCACAATTTAAAACTCCCCCAAAATTACTTCATGGACTCTTTCGAAAGAGAAGTTGTTCATTCAAAAAGAGAAAAACAACTGACAATGAATGTAACAAAAAAACAACAAAAAAACAAACAAAAAAACAACTGATGTTCCAGGTGACATTTGACAACATACTTTCATGCAAAAGACTTTATCCAACTCTCTACTGGTCCAAAAATGATATGCTAAAAAAACTGTCACATGGCTGAAGAAACCAATGCAGGCAGCATTTACTTACCCATAGGGTTGGTAGTTGGCCGGGTAGGTGGGCTGCCACTGGCTCATCCCGCTGGGCTGGATAAACTGCTGCTGGGCCGTGGCCGCCCCCACGGCCGGAGCGTAGGCATTGGGGTAGCCGGCGCCATTCCAGTAGGCCCCCTGCATGTTGTAGTACTGCCCATAGGGCTGCGGCTGTTGCAGAGGCCCCGCGGGCTGCAATGAATTGGGATCAAGTACGTAAGTGCCCGTCTGCACTTGGAGGGGCTGCACTTGAGTTTGTGTTGGTGGGGGTGGGGGTTGGGGTGTCTGCACTATTTGTGCGGGGTACAATATAGATTTTGTTGTTGATGGATCAGCCTGAAAATGACCTATCCCAGCAGCAAAAAAGATTATTAACACGCACAGACTGAAAGCAAAACAAAAGCAGCACCAGCAGCAACAACGTGAAACTTACTAAATTGGGGAATACTTGTTGAGTAAATAATAAATAAAATATATATATATATATATATATATATATTATAAAAATACCCCCACCCCCACAACAAAAAAAAACACAACAAACAAACAAAAAAAAACAAAACAAAACAAAACAAACAAAAAAAAAAAAGAGAGAAAATTGCACAGAGCAAATGTATTAATCAGGTATAAGTTGGTGCCACACCAGTTAGAAAAAAACAAACCCATCGCCATCAGCAACCGAATTAAAGAATTGGGTTCTATGAACGAACCGTCTTCACTACAGTCAACAAAATTACACTCAGATTAGTTCACCTTACAAATAGGTGGATGTGACCAATTTTGTTTTACAGAAAATTAGTGAAAAGTTTGGAGCCACAGTTCCAGGACCACTTAAACTGTGTGTCTAAACACTGAAGAAAAAGGTGGGAAATATGGAAAAAAAAAAAAGTAAAGAAAAAAGAAACCACCAAATAACCAAATATTCACACCCACATTCTTTCCTACAATTCCATGAGGATTCTGATCACCCAACATTTTAAAGCCTGAAGCATTTGGATGGTTTACCTGATAAAATAAACTGATTCAGTAGATTTTCTATCAAACACACCAACCACACATAAAAGCACTGACTATGTTACAAATCAGCACCCATGACTCACAGATTGGACAGGGAATGTAAAAAAAAAACCAAAAAAAACCCCACCCCAAAACACCGAAAGAGCATTGACTTGTGTGCTACCTTTAAGAGTTTAGAAGATGTGATCCATCTTTTAGACAATTGTGCAAAATACAAAATTTACAGAAACAGATTCTTAACCGATATATGTCATCCAAATACCAAGCCTAGCGAACTGATCTTACTAAAAGAATTACAGCCAAGGCTGACGAAATTCATTAACAAATGTTTCTTTTCATAATATGCTCACGTTCATGTTTTATTGTGTCTTATGTTATAAACTGTAAGGTTCTAAACAATAAAATATTCTATTCTATCCAACCCCCAAGGACCCCAAGAGGAGGTGTGTAGACTCACCACAATGCCGGCGGCCTGGGGCTGGGTGGACTCGTTGGGCTCTTTGCCCCAGGAGCACTTCACCACCTGGTCATTGATGGTGGTGCCATGCACAGAGCAGATGGCGTTCGTCGCCGCGTCCTTGGAGCCAAACCTGCACAACCACATGTATAATATAGCATAGCATAGCATAAGTATGTATCTATGTATGTTATGTATGACAGTCGTGTCCAACTGTGACCATCAGAACAGCACAGGAGGCAACTGCTGTCCTTACAATCTGGTTTAGAATTCCATTATAGTGTAGAGTGTCTTGCCTAAGTTACATACTCTTTACCCACTCTTTCGGCCAGGAGAGTTTTTAGGACAGTTGGTGTTGGGATGGCTCCCAAAGGCCAACTCACCCCCAAGGCTGCAGCACTAAGATCCAGTGCAATCTTGCCTCCTAGTCTGAGAGTCACAGTCCTTCACAAAGGACATAGCATAGCATATAAATGACATGGTACAGTATATGACACCAAACATAGTATATCATTGTATTGTATTGTATTGTACTGATTTGTACTTTGTTGTATTGTACTGCATTCTATAACCTTTTGTCACAACAGCTTTCTCTGCATGAAATTCGGGCTGCTCTCCCTGGGACAGCACAATGCAGCCACCACAATGCAGCACCTATTTTCCCCTGTCTGCTCGTGTATATGTTTCACTATCAAAGTAGATTTTTCTACACAGTTTTGCATGAGACAACTCTTGTTGCTTGATGCCATGTGTTCTTTCAGGTGTGCCATGTGCATACTGCATGCACACGGGACCGTGGCTTATCTCGTCTGAAAAACTAGCACCCAGACCACCACTCAAGGTCTAATGAAGGGAGGAGTATTTAAAAAAACAAACAAAAAACCCCCCCAAAAAACCCCACCAATTTGTATACAATGGACTTGAACCCATGGACACTCATTTCTTAGCTGGACGCATTACCACTTGCCAATCGCATTCCTCAGTTCAAAACACATGCCCTTCAGTCAGGTGTGGGGGAGTGTAAAAAAAACCAAGGGAAGCCACTCAGCTGCCACCACATGACGAAGCGCAATACTGACTGGGGCCATGGCTGGATCAGACACTGTTTCAACGGGCAGATATCCAATACAAAAAAAGGGGTTCAATGACTTGATCTTCCGAATAACCATTTGGATGAGATGATAAACCAAGGTCCCCTGTATAGCATGCACTTAGCGCACATAAAAGAACCCATGGCAACAAAAGGGTTGTTCCTGGCAAAATTCTGTAGAAAAATCCACTTCGATAGGAAAAACAAAAAAAAACTGCACGCAGGAAAAAATACAAAAAAAATGGGTGGCCACGCTGTAGTGTAGCGACGCGCTCTCCCTGGGGAGAACGGCCCGAATTTCACACAGAGAAATCTGTTGTGATAAAAAGAAATACAAATACAAATACTGCAGAAAGCTGTTGTTTATGGCTAGACACATTTCCTGCCTGGATGTATGGTGCCAACGCTGTATGTCCGAGGCCCACTTTCCCAGCTTGAGCAGAACTGGACCAAACAAAAAAAACCCAATGAAACAAAACAAAAAAAACAGCATTCCCGTGGTGTATCCAAAGGCTCTCCAAAACTTCACAAAATAAAAAGAAAAAAGAAAAAAAAACAGGGGGGTGGGGAGGTTGGGGGGTGGGAGCCGCAGCAGATGATTCTATCCTTTCTTTTTCAAATTCCCATTTTGGGTGGGTACGTATCAAAACTCATCCACCATACTTACGTACGACTATGAGGGAGAAAAAAACCCAACTAAACCCCCCATGAAACTGGTCACTTTGCCAGATGCATGCACGCATTTCTCAACCAACACCAGTATGAGGAGAACCTCAGCTGATCACATGACTCGAAAGTCTCTTACCGGATGAAGGCATAACCTTTCTCCTTGAACACGCGTATCTCCAGGATATTACCAAACTGCTTGAACGTGTTCCTCATTAATTCATCTGAAAAAATAAAAGAAAATAAAGGTCACAATTCGTCATTGTTACTTTAGAACATCTCAAATCAAATAACAAAAATCACACACTGACACACATCAACTTTAACAGACCCTTTCTCTTTCATATAAATCTAACCTAATATCCATGTAATATTTCAGATTGCATCAAGACAACTTTTCACAATTAGCTCTTGCACACTCAATACTATGCTTTCATTGGTTCAGAGAGATAAGAGTCAGAGGAGGAACCCGGGTCAGTGTGACACAGAGAGGGAGACTGGGCAGAGAGAGAGAGAGAGAGAGAGAGAGCAGGGGAGTAGGCTGGTCATAGATGAACTGTATTCTTCCAAATCTTTTCCAGTCTTCATCTATAAGACAACGGGTGACAAGAGTTGTTAAAAGCCACTGCAGAGGTTTGAGGGGGAGGGGGAGGGGGAGGGGGGGTCGGGGGCAGGGTCAGACGTTATGGTGTTTGGGGGGAGACAGAGAACCAAACAAGGAGAAGGGTTGAAAAGGTACACCACCACCACACACACATTTCACCAAGAAACAAAAAGACTACAAAAACAGACTGCATCTTCCTTACTTTCTTCCTCCGTCACAGTTGTGTACCCTACCCTCCTACCTTTACACATCCGCCCCCTCCTCACTTCACCCCCACCAATCAAAGGATCAAGGGCACACAGATGAGCGGCTACCTGTGCCGGAGCGGATCAATACCCACACACACAGGCAACAAGGTGGGGTGAGAGTGATGATGATGATGATGATGATGATGCCCAGTCAGGCTCACTGCCCAGGCAAGCCCCTCCCCTCCTCCCCACCCCCTGCCGGGAAGAGCCGTGGATAAATATTTGTGCAGCACAGCAAAAACCCACCCCCCAGGACAGCATACCCCACTGCTACGTCCGTGCTGGTGGGGGGGAGGATTCTGGGGCTGCTGAAACAGCCACCCCCCCCCCCCCACTCCCCTTTACTCCACAATGCAACTGCATATCCCAAACATCACAATGCTCCCTCTCTTCTTCCTCCCCCACACCCCCCGTGCAGCTCTTTTGTTTCTGTCAGAGGCACAATCAATGCTTCCTTCCATTCCCTCCCCCCTACCCACCCCCTGTCCACGGCTGGAAAAAATTGCAGCCTGCTGGATTATTCTCCTTCTACCCTCAATCAACCTGTTCTGGGTTTTTTTTGTGGTCTCATCCAGAGAGCAATAAATCATGTTGAACTAATATAATCTTTATTTATTCTATATACTTTTTGTATTGGACGGTCTCTCTCTTCCTGATGAACATATGTGGCTGATCAAGATCCCACTCTCCCACCACTCCACCCTACCCCCCTTTGAAAATAACAGTAATCCACACAATTTTGTGCTGCTCTGTTCTCAGATCTAACATGATCTGAACTGCATGTACATAAAACCTTATGAAACATGGTTTATCTACTGCTTCATGCGAGGCGCTTTTCTACTATTAAACTGGAATAAAGGGTGGGCTTGGGGTTGGTACCTTAACATGCAGTATTCAACGAAACTGCAGTCCGGATTTCTTTTCATACCACACTGGAATACAAGGCTGGCTTGCTTGAGCAATCTTAGCAGCATCAAGTTTGCTCACCATCAAGATTTTCCTAAATACCATTAGCAAAACTCTTGGATTATTCCAAACTAGTGACTAAACAAATTAAAGTAGATTGATCATGCAGCCTAGTTCTGATCTGTTGAAATGACAAGAGGAATGGAGAGTATGTTTGAAATTATGACTCCGAAAATGAAACAATTCTCAAACAAACAAAAAATGCTAAGGAATACATATAGAAAAAAAAAGGTACAGTTTTTGAATGGAGTAAACAATCTTTACCTATACCTTTCAGACTGACAGGCAACAATGTTTCCCTTCCCTCCCATAAAAATGCATGTGCCCCATGTCATCTGGAGTCCATTACACATTACCACATGCATTATGCACACACACTTGTGCATACACACACACTACACAGGTGTTTTTGTTGTTGTTGGCAACTTCACTTCATCAAAGAGACAAAGACTGTGTGTGTGTGTGTGTGTGTGTGTGTGTGTGTGTGTGTGTGTGTGTGTGTGTGTGTGTGTGTGTGTTGTGTTTGGGTGATAGTGTCTGTATTATCTATCTGCATGTGTATTTTACAAGGAGTGATCATGACAAATCACACCACCACTCACCCGTCAGGCCTGTACTGACTCCTCCACAATACACAGTGCTGTTTGACGAACTGCTCTGGTTGAATATTTCATCGTACGACAACTGTTTCACGTCTGGATGGGGGAAAAAAAGTAAAAAGATTTCAGAACACACAGTTTGCAATGCCAGCCATCTTAACTGCAGACCTCGTGGCTTATCACTCAAGGTCCGTCATTCCTGTCACTGTCATTCCCTGACAGGGGAAGGTCCGTCATTCCTGTCACTGTCATTCCCTGACAGGGGAAGGTCCGTCATTCCTGTCACTGTCATTCCCTGACAGGGGAAGGTCCGTCATTCCTGTCATTGTCATTCCCTGACAGGGGAAGGTCCGTCATTCCTGTCATTGTCATTCCCTGACAGGGGAAGGTCCGTCATTCCTGTCATTGTCATTCCCTGACAGGGGAAGGGGAGGAACTTCCCTGTTATGTCAAATGAAAAAGGAGTGAGTGTAATGTCAATTTTTCATTATTACCACAAACTAAACCCATAATATCTGATGACGGTGATAACTGGTTTGGAGTGAGTGGTTTTCAAGAGCGATATGCGTCCAATGCCAATCACTAAACATTTCATGCACTGGCTGACATTTCAGCGTAAGGAAAACCACTCCACAGGCACAACAATAATATTCAGATTTGACACACTTTGCCTTCTAACTCGCTATCCATGTGGATTTACATGCACATCAAGGTACTGAAGTACTTTCCCTGTTCCTACATTTAAAATAAGGAAAACTAATCATTTTTACAAATTATGATGTTGACAACTGTAACAGACTGTACATACATGACTGAATGGAAACTACACTGAATGCATACTGATCAGCAGCTGACCTTTTCTTAACTGATAATGAATAATGTTCAGCGGCTGACCTTTTCTTCATTGATATAGAACAGTGAAATTTCACATGATCAAATAAAGCAACAAAAAAGTCCAATCTTGACTTCCAACCCAAAATGTCAGTGGTTTCCTAATTTAAAAGATCTGACTTTGATTTTAATGATGCTTTAGCCCAAGGGGCTTACAGAAATAAATATCATAATGAACACAACATGCCCGATGACGACAAGGACATGATGGTATCAATGACGTAACAGAAAATGCTAATAGCGATTCACAGCAATTCCAATGTAATTGTACATTTAACAGGATATATTTTGCCATTATACCGTCATAAGCATTACTCACTCTCTTTCGGCACCGGAGCCAAGGGTTTGCGTGTGGCCCAGTTTGTGCGAATTGGCCGTGTGCCCAGCCATTGTCCGTTCATGTTGGCAATGGCATTCTCTGCATCCTGGACACACACACACACACAAAACAGAAAGAAAATGAACACATCCACGCAGCAATACCATGGTGATTATTGTTCAACACTGCGAGAGACTGCTTCTTTTCTTATGCCTTGGCAGTGATGAAACACACAGCGCTATTCTTTCTGAAGAAAGGATGGCCAGTTTCCCTCAAGGTACAGCCCACACAATGAAAGATGACCATGTTTCACCATGCATGCATTGCTCAGAGGGAGCTGTGATGCAAGTAGAAATCTATCACAACATAGTACTGTTGGACAAGTGTATACAAGTATCATGACAGAGTGCATTTCATTCATCATCACTTCACTCCATACGTAACAGGGGAAAAGAAAACACCGGAAGGTCCTTAAAAACATAATGACAGCAATACAAATGTTGAACTGTCTTCTTTAGCAGACCTTTTAGAGGCTTCCACTGGTTGCATGCACTGTATGTCATACAGGGGGGAGAAACGCCTGACTTGGGGCCATTATCTGAGAAAACATGCAG
The DNA here is from genome assembly GCF_041734735.1 of Babylonia areolata. NCBI lineage: Eukaryota > Metazoa > Mollusca > Gastropoda > Neogastropoda > Buccinidae > Babylonia > Babylonia areolata. Next base: position 65,266,725 of record NC_134877.1, read on the forward strand.
CCCAACAATTCAAACATCATCTCCAGATCTCACCTTCGGCTATCAGATAAGCTACCTGCTCAAATTTGAACGCTGAGAATGCACAAATATTCCACACTTTGCTGTGCTGGTTTCTGACGGACAAACCTTGGGCAAAAAACAACTCGTCTTCAAATAAAGGTCTGCCTGCATTCCTGCTATCAAAACAACAGTTTTCTGTCCCACAGCTGGATGGATAATTATGTCATGGTTTATGGTGGTTAGCCTGGTCTAAAAAAATAAATAAAAAAAGAGAAAAGGGAAAAGAAAAAAATATTATCCAAACTACTCCTATCCGACCGACTTGTTTCATCCTGTCTATTTTACACTCAACCACCATGAATTCTCACAATTAAGCCCTGGGCTTTAAAAACTAGTGCACAGCCTACTGCAGTTTCAATACAGCCCTGCAAAGCTGTGGAGCAGAAAAAAAAAAAATCAATTGCAGATAAAAGCACTATTGTCAGTGCCCTGGAGACAATACTGAATAGCATGGGCTGAAAACCCCACACACAACACATGTTACGCAGGCACACCCTGTTCCTACCCAGCATGCACAACAGCTGCTCTTGCCAAGTGTATATCATCATTCCCTTAGGATAAGGCTGAAACCATGTTCACTCAATTAAGCTCATTGGGTTTGATGTTAAATAAACTCCCACATCCATGGAAATCAATTAGATTAGGACACCACTAAATATAGATTTAAACAGTCCAATGCTGGTACAGCTCATGAAAACAAACTTGATGAGGACATCACTATATATAGATATAACATGTTCCAATGGTGCTGTAATAGCTGTAATAGATGGGGTGGTGGCACTGCAGAGGTGGAACAAGTTTTTAACAAAAGAGAAAAGGGTGAGAGGGGTTAGACAGAGGCAGAAAAACACATACACAACTTGGGGTGGGTTGGCGGGGGGATCAGAGATCAGTCTGTTCTCCTTTATCTCTATCACCACTCTGTGTGTGACTGTGACTGTGTGTGTGTGTGTGTGTGTGTGTGCATGTGCGTGTGTGTTTGAGTAAGACTTTCTCGCTCTGTGTGTGTGTGTGTGTGTGTGTGTGTGCATGCATTGCGACTGGTGGGGGCAGAAACACACAAATCTGGAGAAAAGGAGCGGAGTTGGTAAAAACCATGGATCATATCTGAATTACCGACCCCTACCTGCCCTCTTCAGAACTGGCTACAAGTCTTTTTCTTCTTCTTCTTCTTTGTTCGTGGGCTGCAACTCCTCACATTCACTCGCATGTACATGAGTGGGCTTTTACGTGTATGACCGTTTTTACCCCACCATGTAGGCAACCATACTCCGTTTTCGGGGGTGCTACAAGTCTTTTGAAATCCCACGAACAGTCCCACTCCAAAGCAACACTTCATAGCATAAAATGTCATTCATATTCTAGTCCACGACAACGACCCCCCCCCCCCCACCCCTTCTTTCTCCAGAGTTAATGGACAAAGAGGGAAGAGGAGGACACGTATTACAAGATCTATTATTTTTCATTCCTATATCCTCCTCCTCCTCCTTAGATGGACCCGCGGCCTGACAAAAGGTGGCCAGCGGCTGGCAATGGCACAGAGAGAGAGGGGAGGGGGAGTTGTGTGTGTGTGTGTGTGTGTGTGTGTGTGTGTGTGTGTGTGTGTGTGTGTGAGTGAGGGGTGGGAGGGAGGACAAAAGGCAGCGGGGCGGGCACCATGTGCATGGATCAATTTGGGAACCATGATCCAATTAGGAGCGGTTTCAGCTCCACCAGCGGCAGCTGCCACCACCACGGCCACTGCCTCCCCCCCCTCCCCCCTCTTCCACCGTCACTCTCTCTGTCCCCCTCCACTGTACCACTGTCCTATTACCCATCCAACGGCACGGCAATTGCTTCTGCCCGGCGTCGCTCCAGTGCCTGCCTCCCCCCCTCACATCCCTCCCTGCCGCCAATAATACACTGCCCACCACCATGCCCTGCCAGACTAAGAGCAAACACTTGCAACGGTGACGGAATGAAGGGTGTGGTGGGGCATGGGGGGGGGGGGGGGGGGGGGGAGGGGGGAAGCAATGGAAGTGGAAGCATTATGGTGTGGAGGGGGTTGGGGGCGGAGGAGAGGGGAAAATGGTGGGATCAATGAAAACCAAATCGCCCACCCCCCCCAACCCCTCTCTCACCCATTACCGATGACAAGTGTTGTGTCATCAGCACGTTATGCCCGTTGCAACACTTCTCCCGCTCGCATGCTGGAGCATTAGGCCAAAAACATGTGTTAGCGCTTCATATGGCAAGTGGGCGTGAGGTGCTGGTGTGAAGTGTGCGCGTGTTCACGCGCGCGCGCGCATCTGTGCGTGCGTGTGTTTGAGCGCGCGCGCGTGCCCCCGTGCATGCAAGAAATTTATTAGAACAGGCAAGAAGCTTCATAAGGGAAAAAAGTCACTGTTAAATGGATCTGGTATGAATGTCTGAATTTGTTTGAATAACTTTGAAGAAAGAACTGAATTATGCTGATTGCAATTTAAACGGATGATTATGTTTTGTTTTTAAAAGTGAAAATCGTCGCTAAAACAGAATTGCATTCATCGAGGATTTCCATCCTGTTGAACTCTAGCAGGCGACTTCATAACTTCATATACCGGAAGGATAAATCTCTTTCTCTCTCTAAAAAAAAGAAAAGAAAAAAGGTCTGATTAGTATCTTTCTTCTTCTTCTTTTTTTTTGTTTTTCTTCACCCAGCCAATTCCAGAATCACCCTGCTAATTTCAACTTGTCTAGCATTTACAGTTGCTATTTCTATTTGCTCAGAAACGTTAGTCCCCCCCCCCCCCCCCCCCCCCCTTTTCAAAGTAGCAGGTAACCTTTAAAAGAGTAAGACTGTCATCCACGTGCAGAAACGAAGTCAGTCAATGATGTCCCTTGGAAAACGCTAAAGTGGTCACAGATGACCACCACAACCAAGGATTGACAATAATGTGATTCAGGGCAGGGCAGGGCAGGGCAGGGCAGGAGAGGAGGGATAACTAAGGAAAAGACGGGGGCGGGGGAGCAGTAACAAGAGAGGGGAAATGGCGCACAAAGCGTCGTGTGATGATACGGGAAAGGGTTAAATGTGAGGGGGATTAAGTAAGCGCCCCCTCCTGGATCCAACAGGGATCGTCAGCGGGGCCCCCAACCCCCATTACTTCCTGAAGTCCGGGGCCAAGGGCTCTCTCTGTCACACCGAGTGCCTGTCTCTACAAGCCACTCTGCCCTCATCACAACTGCAGTCTGCTCCCGTCTCTTTTTCTCTTCTCTCCTTCCCCTTTCCACTTCTTCCCTCTGCTCTCACCCTCTTCCGATCCCTGCCGACATGTACCTAATCCCTCTTTTCCCTCTTGTCTCCCCCCCCCCCCCCCCCCCCCCGAGTTTTTGTTTCAACCGGTGCCGAAATGGGATTCCATTCGTTTCAGCACCAGGAGGGGTTGTTTGTTTAATGTTGCACAATTCTCCCAACGGGATGCGTGTTAATGCGCTTCGAAATATGACAGCCTCGAACTTTTCTGATCAATCCAACTGCGCTCTTTTGAAATGAATGGGATGGGGGCAGGGGGGCGGGGATCTGGAATCGTGGTGGTGTGGGAAAGAACAGTGCTCATCGGATGAAAATGAAAATGCCCAGTTCCTCGGAGTCCAAGTGCTGGTGAAGTAGAAGTAGTAGTAGTAGTAGTAGTAGTAGTAGCGGTAGCAGAACTGTAGTGTCGGTAACAGGAAAGAGGGAGGCAGAGACAGAGTGAGAGAGAGAGAGTAGAGAGCGAGAGAGACAGTGTGTGTGTGTGTGTGTGTGTGTGTGTGTGTGTGAGAGAGAGAGAGAGAGAGAGAGGTGTGAGAGAGAGAGGGTGAGAAGAGAGAGAGTGATACCGAGACACAGAGAAAAAAGAAAACCTATCTCAGCGCCTGGTCGACTGCATGAGGCCAGAAACAAAGGAGACAAGTCCGTCACAGAGAACAAAGTCTTTGTGTCTGCCCGCTTTCAGTTTCACTCACTCGGTGATCAAAGTAGCCTGGCGAACAACCAGTCTGAAGGCCAGAACGATCCCACTGACGACTGACTGACTGACCGACTGAGCCTACCACCCCACACTCCACTCCATACCCAAGAAGATGAAGAGAACAGGCATAACAAGGACAATGTAACAAGGGGTGGGATGTGGGGAGCCCCGATACACCGCCCAAATTGGCCCAATCTGGCCCCGGCCCGGAGCTGCTCCGCTAAACGCTGCACACCGGAATCACCACCACCACCACCACCACATCTCTCTCTGATGTTCCTTTCTAATGGACGTGCACCTCTTCCTCCTCCTTACCAACCGTCACCCTCTTCCTTCCTGGCCTCTCTTTCTCCTTCCTCCACACAGAGGTAATGGGAGAGATGAGGGGGTGAGGAGGAACAGGGTGGGGGAGAGAGATGGAGGGTGGAGAGAAAGATTCAAAACAAGACGGGGAGTTGGGAGTGTGGGGGAGGCAATGAAGGAGGAAAAGAACGGGATATGAGAGAGAGAGAGAGAGAGAGAGAGAGAGAGCACTTTAGCGCATACCATAAACAATTCATTTTCACACACAAATCGAAGTTGATTGTCTCTCTCTCTCTCTCCAACAAAGTGAGAGATGGATGCGAGGTGTGGGGTGAGCGGAGACATGGATGAAAAACACTCATTCCCTGGTTCCTGGAACCACCCAGAGAGAGAGAGAGAGAGAGAGGGGGGAATAAAGATCAACTTGTGTAATGCATGATAGAACTTTCCCCCCATTCTCATGACAGTGCAAGGCAGAGGGTGGGGGTTGGGGAGAATGGGTTGGTGGGGGGGTTGAGGAATGGGGAGAAAAAATAAAGGACGGGGGGGGGGGGGGGGGGGGGGAGAGAAAGAAGAGAGAGAGAGAGAGAAAAAAAAAAAAAAAAAAAAGGTGACGGCTGGTAACAGTTTGACGGATGGCGCGGCAAATGTTTTTGACGGAAGGAAATCATCTGTGATGGGGCATGGGGCGAGGGGTTAAGGGGGGGTGGGGGGAGGGTGGGGGTGGGGGAGGGAGAGTCGGAGGTGTGTGTGTGCATCAAAGGATACGTCCGATACTCAGCGGCCATGCTGTCGCTGAAACCATACTCCCCCCCCCCCCCCCTCCACCCCCCTTAAATCCCGCCCCCTCCTAAGAAACCCAAGAGCGCTTGAGACCCCCTGTACCCCAAACAGACTGGCCTAGCAGTAGCCCGAAGCCACAGAAACAACTAGATCCAACTCCTAACCAGTCAACTGCAGCGCGCGATACGACACAGAACGACGCCACACAAGATAAGACACTACTGACCACTGACCCTCGTTCACTCCCGTCCAGACTGCACGTGCCGAGCACTCGATGCGCACGACATGCTGCGATGACGTCAACCAGATGGCCGGACTGGCACGCGGGCGCGCGCGCACGCACGCACTGGAGCATGTCCAGTCCGACTCAATTAATCCGTTCAGTTTCGGCGAGCAGGAGGGACCGACGAAGACGTTGCAGCGAATGGATGTTGACAAGTGGAAAAGTGCAGTACCCTCCCCTCCTCACCCCCAATCCCATTGCACCCACCCCCTCCCTTGCCCGCCCACTCACACCAACTCTCGTCCAAATCTCCCCTCTGTATATTTTGCTCTCTTACCACTGCACCAAGCAATAAAGAAACTGAGTGGTAAGAGGGGGGGTGGGGGGGGGGGGGGGGTGTAGAAAGAAAAAAGAGAAACGAATATCAGGGGAAAGAGAGGAAGAGAATGAGACTTGCAGAGAGAAAGAGAGAGAGAGAGAGAGAGAGAGAGAGAGAGCACTAAGGAAAAGCAACAGCTGAACCAGTGAATGCCGCCCTGATCAAAGACGTGCAGAGTGCAGACTGCGGTCAGAGCTCAGTCCCCAGTAAGGTTCAAGGGAAGTTACACAGTGACATTCACTCAAGTAAAGGTAGAAAATAATTGCGCTGCCAACTGGCACTGTCCGGATAATCGTGAACTCACTCACTCTCTCGCTCCACACACACACACACACACACACACACAGAGGGACAAGATAGATTATCGAGATTTGCCGGGGAAATGGACCGAAGGCGAAGGGAGGAAATTACCGTCCGAACGCCGTATAACATATCCGATGCCCAAAAATTGATCAGACTGAAATTTACGCTTACATATCTGTAAACACACACACACACACAGAGAGAGAGAGAGAGAGAGAGAGAGAGAGAGAGAGATCGTTCAGAAAGGATTGGGCAATATTCCAGCGTTCAAAATGGCTATGTAGAGGCTCTCTACGCGGATTAATTCAAACCGCCAGCGCCATAATGATGTGTGAACGCATGAGTATGCAGTGCTTTCAACTGTAATGATCACGTGTAACCGTTTGCATCCGAAGCCCCTGACACACCAGCATAAACAATGGATTAGGAGGGGGTAGGGTGGGGGAAGAGGATGGGAGTTCGAGCACGTGCGACAAGGAGGGGACGTGGTGAAACATGAGATGGGGGTAAAAAGAGATTCCCCCCCGCCCCCCTCTGCTTCCCTCCCGTGCCCCGCTCAGCACGCACGTGCACGAAATGAGGTCATCGCTTGTGGAGAAGTTGTCCCCCGTGAGGCAACTAAATTGGGCACCTAATTACAGGGCCCCAGTCTCTTGGCGCAGTGCCGTGCCGTGGACGCATGCCGTCTGCAGTCCTCGGGAGGCCCCCACCCCCCATCTCTCTGGCAAATTGGCAGGCTCCAGCACGACTCTTTGCGCCCCCCCCCCCCTCCCCCGTGCAACAGTGGTCACCTGGGGACAGCAGCCAGGGAGGGTGACGCGCAGTAAGGGATGGGGGGTCATCTGTAATCCTGTCTTTAATATTCATGTGCCCCGGCTGCGGGGGTTCTTCAAGCCACGTCAGTGGAACCCAATAGGCTGGGCCCTTTTCCTTTGAAGCAACACGGCCTTTGAGGAGTGGGAGGGTGCTGAAGGGGAGGAAATGCTTTGAAGTTTTAACACCCGCCTCCACCCTGTCCACCTCGCTCTCCCTCACCAAGCCAACAGTTAAAGATCTGATTATTCACGGGGTGCGCATGCCCACACGCGCGCGAAGCACGCAAAATAGCGAGAAATATGGAGTTGCAGCGACTGATAATGGAGCAAACTGACGGAATTGCTGCAACTATGAAAATAATAATTATTGTGTAGGTCATTTCGATCTGAGCGTATACGGAAGGTGAAGCGTAAACCACGAGCCTGCGTGCATTTGCACATTACAGGGGGGTGGGGGGGGGGGAGGGGGGGGGGGCAGGGAGGGGAGGAGTGGGAAGACGAGGGGAAGGAAATGGATCAGGGATCTAACGACAGGGAAACAGAGCAAGGGAAGAGGGGTTATGTGGGGATGGACCAACACGGCAGATGTTCGCTGACCGACTCGACAAGGCCAGCTCACCAACTCCTAGATGTACCTCCTTCAACCAGACCCTCCCCCCCCCCCCCCCCCCCCTTTCTCATTCCCGCTTTACCGCCCCCCCCCTCCCCCCCACATCATCCTGACACCAGACAGGCTGACTCAGCTCAGGAACGACATGACCACTGTGTCACTCCCTTGTTACGGCCAGCCTCCAGTCACGTGCCAAAAACGCGCAGGGGGGTGTAGGGCGGGGGTGTAGGCAGGCCCGAGGGTTGTGTGGAAGCCTTGATCACGTGTACAGCGGTGTGGAGTATGTCCCCCATTAAATCACCAACACGTCCACTGGAAGCCGCTGCCAGGGATAGGGGTGGTGTGTGTGTGTGTGTGTGTGTGGGGGGGGGGGGGGGGGGGGGGCTCTGTCGGCAAACACGCCCGACACCTTCGCCCTGCCTGCCCGAGGAAATGGAAAGGGGGTTGGAGTGTGGGGGATCGGGAGGATCCTCTCTTCCCTAATATGGAGAACTTCCCCTCTCGCTCCCGTCCCTTCCCCCACTCCCCACCCAAACTCGGCTCTCTACCCGTCCTCCTCCTCCTCATCGCCCACCCTCCTCCTTCAACCACACAACCCTGAACCACCCCCCACCCATCCCTGTCCCACCACCACACATCCACCTTCTTTCCTCCCCTCCTCTCCCGGCAACGGATCGATGAGATCAGAACTTCAGTCCCGGTATTATGGCCAGTCTCTCTGATCAAGGGGACAAGCGGCCCAGAAGCTTTAGTCTCTTAATAACGCAGTCTCTGATCAAGGAACAGCCCAACCCGAGACGTGACGTGACACAATTCGCGGAAAGCCAGACCAGAGGGGACTTCGCAACCACCGCAACATCCTCCACCTCCCCCCACCCCACCTACCATCTAGATGACTGGTGCGACACCCTCAACAACCACGGATGGATGGACTTGCCCCAAACAGACCCAGTCAACGAAGAGGCTCTGTACACAAACGGTCCTCACTTCCCTGAAGCTTTCAGCATGGAACTCGGTCACAACCAATCCACTGACGTGGGTGGGTTTGGCCCCCAGAGGGAGAGACAGGGGAGGCAACGGAAGTGAGAGAGAGACACACACAGCACACACACACACACTCACTCTGACCAACCGCCTGTATGGTGGAAAGGGATGAAGGCGCTCACACACCCTGACCACCACTAATACCCGACTTCCAGCAGACACCAAGTGAAGAGTGATTTAGCGCCACCTTGTCCATTCCGTCAGTGGGCCGAAAAGCCTCCTTTCTTCATTTCTGGACGTGGCGCCACGGCATCACTCCTTGGACGCCAGGAAAAGATCCGATGGAAAAATGGGAACGAAGGGAGAGATAGAAAGAGAAGGGAGAGATAGAAAGAGAAGGGAGGGGAAAAACTGGTAACTGGGGAATCGTTTGGAAATTAAAATTCGGGAAAAAGAACAATTACAAAAAGTACACGCTACCGCTATCCCCCGGCAAATGCCAACGACATTTCTTCGCAATTATCAAAGGGTTTTCATCTGGTGTTAATAACGCTTCAGCCCCCAGTTGCCCTGACCTGGGATATTATTAGATTGACTCATTTCTTGGGAACCTCGGTCTTTCCTCTTCTTGTCTAAATGTAATCACGCGAGAGACTGTGTGGCAGCATACGTTCAGTCAGACAATTCTCCACAACTGTTTAACAATTGACGGTAAAAACTTCAGCGATTCTTTTCTGACGCAGTCTCTTTCGAGTTAAGACCCTCCCTTCCCAACCCCCATTCTCCTCCACACACCTCCTATTCTTTCCTTTTTTCTTAAAGGTCTTCTCTGGCGAGAAATCTATCAAACTGTCCAACTTTACCGCGGTTTTCTTGCATCTGTCCATCAGATTAGAATATGTTGCTCACACCCGTGGGACTCGCCGTTTTTTTCATGTAACGTCAAGCAGCGAGAACCTGCACTGCACAAAGCTCGCCCAGCAAGACACCTCACCGGCCTTGGAGACAGGGGAGAGAATCAGAGAGAAAAAAACCCTGTGGGAATCGGGTGGGGGTGGGGGGCAGGGGTCAGAGTGGGGAGTAAGAGAGTCACATAGAGAGAGGCCAGAGAGGAGTGGGGAGGAGGGAGGGAGGGAGAGAGAGAGAGAGAGAGAGAGAGAGAGAGAGGTGGTCGTGGTGTCATCTCATATATCTCGTTTTGCTCCGTCAACCGATCCGCTCAGCACCGAAGGAAGGAACCACCGAGAATTGCAAACTACAGAAGCCCTTGCTGTTCACCGAGGTTTGCCGAGTACGGGTTAAACAAAAACAAAAGAATACAAAACAAAACAAAAATGCATGTATAAATACATGAACAACATCGAGAGGGGAAAAAAACCACATTATTATTCATCCATCCATTCTGGTGCTTGCCGGGAAGGAAGAAAGGGTAGGTAGTAGAGTGGAGGGCAGAACAGAAGAAGAATATCGACATTATTTTGCGTTCATCCATTTAGACGCTTGCCAGCCACGACCTCTCGAGCTGATCTTGTGAGAGGAAGGTGCGTGTGTGTGTGTTGGAAGGGGGACGGGGGGGAGGATGAAGGAGGATAGGGGGAAGGGGGTGGTAATAGAGATGGTGCGAAAAGTGAAATATGGAGGAGAGGGGGGAGGAAGAGGTGGTGGTGGTGGTGGCCTGTTTGGGAGGAGGGTGGGGGTGGGGGGCGGAAATCGCCATGACAACGCGGACAACAAGCTAGCGGGGAGAAGAGACGAGAGCCGGGAGGTCAATGAGTCCCTAGGCGACCCTCCTGGGCCAGTGCACAGAGCCATCAACCCACCGCCACAACTCTTCCTCCTGATGTCCCCCCCCCCCTTCCCAACCCTAACACCTTCCTTTCCTCCACCATCATTGTCCTCTTCCCCCTTCCTTCTCACTAGGTTTGGGAGGGGGGGGGGGGGGGGGGGAGTTCACACAGTGGGGAAGCAGACCGTTTCGTTTGTTCTTTCGGCCTCCCGCGCCCCCACCCCAACTTCTGTCTTATGTGCCCTTCAAGCACCTACTACAGAAGCCGCGCTGCCATCAAACTGTTGCCGAAGCCAGACCCCCGAAGTGAGCTCTGAACACGAAAAGCACGACCCGGCCATCCTGCACACAAGGGAGGGGGGGGGTGGGGGTGTCAGGGGAGGGAGGTGGGGTGGACGCCGTCCGTCAGAATGACACCGTCTCCCCCCTTCTCTCCCCCTTCCCCCACACAAACACACTGGGACCAGCAGAGAGAGAGAGAAGCGGTAGCAGCACACCCTCAGTCTGCATGAAATTCTTAGGCACTGGTGATGGTGGTGTCTTCAACCCAAGAGCCCAATGCAACAACAACAATATTTTTTTTCTTTTTATTCCGGACAGTTTCCGCGTCGTCCCTGTGCGTCCAAACATTAACCAATGATGCAGTTAAATGCAAAGGAGCCAACCAAATGTAATGATGAGATGCTGAGAGAGAAAGGTGAAGTGTGTTTGTGTGTGTGTGTGTGTGTCGGGAGGGCGCAAAATGAGCAAGGTTGTGAGCGGCATTTTCAAAACGATGTTTTCAATCAAGTACTTGTTTGCCTGCTGACAGCTTCTCGCCTTTCGAGTCAGACGTTCAATGTGTACTTTGCTGAGACGGATTTGGTCTTCCAACTGCCAAGTCTGACAGCCACAGTGTTAATGATTTATGTACTTTTCTAAGAAGGATTTGCTTTCCAGAAAGTGTTCTCGGCTTGCACGCATTCTGATGACACTCGAGACAACTGTTTCAAAGACAGTGTTCGTGGGTTTCAACAACTGTTATGACGAAGCTTTGTTTCGACATATATGTCTGATTCATCCCCTCTATCCACCCTCCCTCCCCACCATTTAAGCAATCATACTCATTATTATTCGAATGGATGATGCTTGCTGCAGTAGCATGAACATAATCCAAGTGTCATTTACGGTTTCCAAAGTAGCACCAGAAGAAAATCTGACAGACTTGAAAACTCCTGATACACGTAATGTTTACTGTGACAAACAGAAGTTGGAATTACAGAAATGACGGGGGAGAGCAAAGATGAATCTTCAGCCTCACCCTGGAAGAAGTAATGTTTTAGGCCTTGGGCTCAGGCTATGTGCTATAGATATTGTCACGAGAAAGAAAGTTATCTGACTTAAAGCTCACTGTATCCCACATCCCCACACAGACTAAAACCTTCCTTGTTTCTGGCAAATTTCTCGCATCTTATAAGAGAAAGAATGAAAGAGAGAAAAGAACACGAAATGGGACAGTGCCAGTGATGACCAGTCGAGGAAAATGCTGACAGCTCATCTTCAGGCCACAAGAGGCAAAAAAGCCATCCTCTTGACAAAGCTGCCAGAATGCGCTGATCGATGTGACTGCCTCCCAGTCAACACCACTATTCAGGCTACGTTGCCAAGTGAGAACGCCATCTTCCATCATCTGGCAAGGGCTCAAAGGCGGCCTCTGCTCTCCGTTTCAAAAACAGACTGTGCAACTTCATCAAAAACGATGGATCTGCCTTAACTGGATTTTTTTTTTTTTTTTTTTTCTTTTAAATACCTCCTTCCCTTTCCGAATTTCCTTCTGACCTGGGGGAGCTAATCACATTAATTTCCTCGGACAGTCCTCGCTTTCTTTCCTTCAGAGGCCTCAGCGGTGATGTCAATGTCACCTTCTGCCGCAACTGTCTTCTTCTGCATGCAATTATTCTGCCCCTCTTCATTCTGCCACCATCCCGTGCCAATCCACCACCACCCCGCCCGCCTCCCAATCTCCAGTGACCTCATCATTCCAGCCTTTTCCCGAACTGGTGACGGAACAGGGCTGGGGAGGCAGAGGCGAGGTGTGCATACGCACTTGGGTGGGATAGGGCACGTGCATATTCACACCCAATCATGCAACATCCCATCACCATGTACAAACAAACGCGTACAGAAACTTTACAAAACCACTCGCAGAGAGCGATTTGGGGAGGGTTGGGTATGAAGTAGGAACTCGCATTTTTTTCTCAACGGCCAAGGCAAAGCCTGTTTGGAGCTACGTGAAAATACTGGTAACTCTCTGTCACCCCCCTGTACTTTACAGTCATCTCCAGCAAAGAAGGTTCAAGGGGAAATGGCAGCAAAGCATTGGCGCCAGCTTCTGATGAAACATATCAAGTTTACAAACCGTTCCAAAATTCCCGATTCAGACTACCGAAAGAAAAAACAGGATAATTTCTTTTCTGTCCCTAGATAACAGATCGGTCTCCTGGGATCGCAACTTCTTAAAATAAATACTAAAAAAAAAAAAAAAAAAAAAAAAAGGTGATTTTTCCAAGAAAAAAAAGTTATATATTTGCATGTTGTTAAGAATGATCCAAAAATTTGGTTTACAGAAAAATGGTGGGCAGATCATGACCAACAATAACTTAGATTTTCGCCCCTTTCGTGGAGGAAAGTCTGATTATGCAGAAGAGAAATATAATTGTATACAGTGCCAGAAATACACGATATCATGTATTGATGTAATCAATTCACATGCCGAAGTTAATCTACAATACAGAAAGCTTAACTGGATCATCCAGAAATGAAGAATTTGACAATACGCACATAAAAACAACAACAACAACAACAAAAAAGCAGCTCTCATAACACATACAACCCCCTCCCCACACGAAGAAAGAGCTGATGATCTTATGTAAAGGTGACCGCAACAGAGCAAACCATTGAATTTTCCATATCGGGAACATACTCGTCACGAGAAAACAGGCTGTGTCTGGGAAACCGAAACTTCTGGGTCTGCCTCCTCCCCCACCCCTCCTCTATACTTTTACATGAAGTGAATTTATTTTTTCTGCCTGTGTGCTTCAATGTTTTACTTGTTCGCCTGTTCATCGATGTTATTACCTGTAACATCTGCATCAGCAAATTAATCACTTCTGCATATGTACAATGACAAAGTAATATTTATCTGTTCTCTTTATGTTCGCTATTTGTTTCTCACTTCGGTCATGTTTCTGTATGTGCATAAGTGTGCGTGTGCGTGTGTTGGGTGGAGAGTGTGTGCATGTGTATGTGCATGTATGTGGAGGTGGGGGTGGGTCGATGTGAACGTGTGAATGCGTTCGTTTTATTACTTTTACTACTTTTTACAATGCTGGTGATGATGATGTTTATCATTCGTAGTAATTGCAGTAGATGTAGCAGTGTTAAAAATATTGTTGTGTCGTTATCGTTAATGTTGTTATTGTTATTGTTGTCACTAGAACATACTGGAAGACTAGGCGATGCTTAAAATCTTTATCCTTGAGTAATAAAGTTTTTGAATCTTGAATTTCTCACACACAACTGCTCAGCCAGCCAGACGAACACACAATCACACAGACAGAAGAAACAAACAAAACTCTAGTGCAGATATGAAGGACACAAAGGTTGAGGGGTGAAGGAAGGGAGGAAGGAAGAACGACAACGAAAAACATAACGTTAACTTATTCATTCTTTTTACTTACCGCTCGATTCACGAACGATACGAATCCATATCCTTTGGATTTCTGTGTCGTGGGATCGCGGATGATTTTACAATCTCTGCAATCAAAAAAGAAGCAAACCAGGTCAGCGGGGGGGGAAAAAAAACAACAAAAAAACAAAAACGGATAAAAAAATAAAAATAAAATAAAGTAATAACAAGAGGCTCTCACCCCCAAAGCCTGCTCCGGAAAAGACTTTGGAGAAGACTTAAAAGGGTGAGAGAAACTGATCCAAGGAATGAAAGACGGATAAGGTTAATGGAGACGGAACGTAAATCTCAGGTCAATCTCTCATTTCCTTTGGCCCCCTTTAGGGCAGCGTGGAGGATCAAAAACACAGGGAAAAAAGAAACCCAACAAAGATAAAAAAAAAACAAACAAAAACAAAAACAACAACTTACTGTTTTTTAGCGTTGATATGACAGTTCAATGACCCCCTCCCCACGCCCCTACGCAAGCTCCCTTCCTCCCTCAAGCTACAAACACCTGACAAGAACAGTTTCAATGGTGGAGAAAATCAGCTAAAATGTACCTTTGGTAATCCCCCACTCCCTCCTACAACCTCCATCGCTTGCCAGTAAGAAGAACTGCACAATGCAGTAAACAATCATGCACAAGAAAGTACTTTCCCAAGTTGACATTTGCGAGCAGGTGCACGCGCACACGCACGCACGAACACTTCCCTTGCTCCAAAAATAAATAAGAAAAAAGAGAGAGAGAGAGAGAAAAAAAAAAAGGAAGACAGCAAGCAAAACACCCGAACTGATTTACGGGCAATTTGTTACGTTCTCATTTCTGTTTACTGAAATACACTAACATCAAATAAAAAAAAAAAAGAAAAAGAAAAAAAAAGTAGAAAAAAAGGGGGGAAAAAAGAAAGGAAAAAAAAAAAGGATGCATGAGTTGAAAAGCGTACAATCCCCCCCCCCCCCCCCCCCCCCAAGTTTTGTAACAAGCTTAGCTACACAGCGCTCTAAGAAGCATGATCTGTGTGTGTAACTGAAATCTACACAGGACAAAACCCAAACAAGTGACATAAAAACTTTCCGTTTCTGGAACAATTCACCAAGCTCACTACCCCTCCACCCCATCCCACCCTCTTTCCTCCTCTCCCCAAGCCAAACCCAAGTCGGCGCACGGAGGGGATGGGGGTATGGGAAACCGGGAGGAAGAAGAGGGAGGGGGTATCGGGGGGGATGGAGGCGGGGGTGGGAGAGACACAACCCGGAGGAGTTTGCAAAGAATGTAATCGCGTTAAGCCGGAGGCAGGAGTTTGGGGAGGGTGGGGGTGGGGGGTGGGGGGAGAGTGAAGGGACGGGGGCAGTGAAGAGGGGAAGGAGGGCGGAGGACTGTGAGGGATGGGGGGGGTGGGGGGGGGGGGGGAGAGAGAGTTTAGAATGTGATCAAGCTTGTTGGTTCTCCCTACTCCTTCAACAACTGAAAATCGCATTTCGCCCTCGTGCGGCCGTGCGGAAAGACAGCAGCAGAAAGAATTAGCCAATGAAGAGACAAGCGCCAGAGAGAATGAGATAGGGAGTGGGAGGGGGAAGGTGGAGAGGCGAGTGTAGAGAGGGGAAAAGGAGGGGCAAAACAGAAGGGACGACAGAGAGAGAGAGAGAGAGAGGAAGAAATGGGCTGGATGACAACTTGATGCGACGATCTATCGCTTACCATTAATCCTCTTCCTCTAATCAACCACAACTTAATGCAAACGAAATCAAATGCCCCCCCCCCCTCCCAATCTTCTCCCCCCCCCCCTTTTTTGAGGGCGTGGGGGTGGGGATGGGGGTGGGGGAGCTCTACGAGGGGCTGGTTGGCCGTACTTCATTACAATATACTCGTTTTCGCCCATACATCCA
This sequence comes from Babylonia areolata, assembly GCF_041734735.1. Classification (NCBI taxonomy): domain Eukaryota; kingdom Metazoa; phylum Mollusca; class Gastropoda; order Neogastropoda; family Buccinidae; genus Babylonia; species Babylonia areolata. The sequence goes on from NC_134877.1 coordinate 65,282,538, forward strand.
TGACAAGTTTATGGCAGCCAGAAACAGCCAATTTTATTCTCCTCCCCTCCCCACCCCTCTTTCCATCCTCCCCCACCCCTCTCCATCCCATCCGTGAATATAATGATATTTTAATTGTGTTGCAAATCAGTCATCGCTCCGATCCATCGCAATCTGCCATCTCTCTCTCTCTCTCTCATCGAATGCATTCTGCTGGGAAATTGGGATTCTCTCTCTCTCTCTGTGTTTGGGGGAGGTTAAAGAAAATGGGGCGTGCAATCAGTTACTGGCAGAAGACAGTGAATAACGAAGGACATGGCTGGCATGGTACAAACCAACCTGATCCACCCCCGTCATTTCCCTTCCCCCTTTTTATTTCACTGATATGTCAGTTGAATATCGATTGACCCACGCTCAGCATATAAAATGACCTTTCATTCACCAAGTTGCTCGCTAGCTAGCCCAACCTAAGCAGCCACAACGCCGCACACACCCTTCACGGCTGGCTGCACACAGAAACGAGTGGCACACGACACAGACAAGCCTTGCCCAACAGCCCCTTGTCACAACAAGGCGTATAGTAAGCTTTCGTTTGCAGCATCCTTTCTATTTTCCAGCAGGAAATAAGTCAACTAGTGTTGTTGTTTTTGTTTTTTTTTGTTTTTTTAAATGTTTTTTAAAATTTATTTTATACATCAATCAATGGGGGGAAAGATAAGAAAGAAAGAAAAGAAAAACAATAAAGCAGGAAATTACCTAACTTTAAATCTTTCTAATTTCTTTATATTTAATATATATATATATATATATATATATATATATATATACACACACTTCTATTGGGATGTACTCTACAATGCTAAAATACAATAATCATCAACCCACTTAATGACTTGGCCGGGGCTCCTATCTTTCCATCGCTGCAATCACAGCATAAAAACAGCCCCCCCCCCCTTCATGTACACACAAACAGTAATAGAATCAGCCATATTTTACGCCCCCCCCCCCTCCCCCCAGGATAAAAAATAAAAGATTTTTTTTTTTGAAAAGGATTAAAATCAAGAGCTATTTCCCACCAGAAATAAAGTTTGTAAAACTGGATGAAACAACGTTAGAGAGGGAAAAAAAGAGAGGAAAAAAAGAAAAGAAAGGGGAAAAAAAAGAAAAGAATAAAAGCCATAATGGATACAAATCAAAGAAGTGAAAAGGCATGGGGTGGAAAGAAAGAGGGGAAATAAATATACCCAAAAACCCCAAAACAATGAAAAACGAAAAACTTTAAAAAACAAAAACAAAACAAAACAACAACATTTTAAAGAGGGGTTGAGGCATTATCAAGAAAAGCAAAGACAGACCAAGGGAGCATAGCGAGCAGCGTCTGGGAGACTCCGAAAAGGCGGAAACAGTGACAGCCCGATATTGGAGGAGTCCCCAGCGTATCAGGCCCCTCTCATTTCGCCATTACCCTCCTGACATCCCATCCGACTGGACTATTTCACTCCACTGGCACCACAGTCGACTGACTGACTGACTGACTAACTACTCAGCCGGGCTAACAAAACTCATTCCATGGCCCGGAGGGGAGGGGAGGGGGCTGGGGAAGCGCGGTGGGGGCTGGAGAGAGGGAAGGGTTGGAGGTATGAGAGGGGTGTGTCATATGTATAGACGGGATGGAAAACTATGAAAGACAAACCAATGACCTGGGTTTGATCACCCATCATAACTTCCATATCATTGGCTCCGGACGGCATAAACCGATCTGATAAAAGAGAGCGCACACACACACACACACAGACATGCTTGACCCCGTCAACTGTGCTAAAAGCCACGGATTGTGTGTGAAAAAGAGGACAGCTGTCCAAATGAAAAAGCATTGTAAACAGGGAGAAGGGTTTCGGAGCAGTGCGGAGGCGGTGGGGAAAAAACTTGCATATCAATAAGATTTAAAAAGGTAAACTCTGCAGTTCCCTGTTCCGCTCATGTCGCAATCTTTTGTTTAAATGGGGACCTCAGCACTGCGGACCGCAAACGGAGACATATGGAAATCTAAACACTTCTTGTTTCTGATTTGTTTCCCTTCCTGATCTAATCACCTATGCAAACATGACCGAAAATTGAGAAAAGAAGAAGCGCGATTTGCACAGAAACACGCCAACTTGTTATTCACTCGTCAAGTTTGAAATTAGTGAGTGAATGAATCATGGCAACAACAAAGAATCAACAAATATATATATTTCTAAAAAGACACCCAAGTAAATGCCTCAATAACTAAAATGAATAGGGCCACAATGTAAACGTGATCAGCAGAAAATGACAACTTTCTATTCGTTAACAACACTATTCCTTCGTGATATCACTACACCGTGACACTGAACCTGTCATGGCACTGGCCTGTGTATGATAAACTACCGTTGAAAGCCCTCCACTTTTTGCACGCCACTCCATGTCAGATAATGTACTGGTCATGAATTGGTAATGGTCAGTCAGTCATGTGATGCACCATAATGCCCTCCTCCTAAGTGACAAAGCCAAATCTACTTTGATGTGCTGCCCATACACAATTGATCTATTATTATTATTATTACAGATTTATGTGAGTGAAATTCGGTCTGCCCTCCTGTTCTCTCCGGGGTAGCGCATCGCCACAGTACAACGCCATCCATATATTTTTGTCTTATTTCTGTCTGCATGGCTATTTGTTTTGCTATCAGAGTGGAAAAATATAGTAGTATTATGCCAGGAACAATCCTTTTATTGCTGTGGATTCTTTTTCCTGCGATAAGTGCATTCTGCAAAAGGGGATCTGTTTATCGTCTCAAGCGAATAATCAATACAAGCGGATGAATTAATCAAAGAATTATGTAATTTCAGACAATGGAATCTGCTATGGGATCGACAGTATCGAAAGCTCTGAACTGGGTTCAATAAAAACGAAAAGAAAACCTAAACTAACCAGATTGTTCGCTGAAACCCAGACAAATTCGGTTGTCTTTTTTTTTTTCTGCATGTCTAGTACTCGAGTTTGTTACATCCGTTCGCATCAGCTTGCTAATTGCGTAATATTTTCAAAGCAAGGTCTGCACTAAATCAATTAACATAAATAGTAGGCAATTGTGTTGGTGTGAGTTGGGGGAGGGGTGGGGGAGGAAGAGGAGGAGGAGAAGGAATAGGGTTTGGGTTGGGGGGTGGGGATGGGGGTACCTATTAGTCTCAACCCAAATACTGTTCCGTTATACAACAGGGGGAAAAAAATCAATACAAGCATGGGACACAAGCCTAATGGACGCGTCTGTACAAAGCGCTTTCCGAGCTGTAACAACCGGTTCCGCAGGGACGTGAACAGGATCGTCGCCCAGGTCTTTGTCCGTCGGCACCGCTGAGAGATGACCTTCAGTAAATAATGCATCATCAGCAATGGCTCACTGATCCCAATCCACAGCCGGAGCCTGGCTTTCACTAACATATAAAAAAAATAAACAAAAAAACAGAAGAAAAAAAAAAGAAAAAAAGAAAAGAAAAGAAAAGAAAAAAAAAAGAGAGAAAAGGCCCATCAAATATGCATTTGTCTTTGGCCAGCATTTATGGAATTGCAGCAAGCTAGCGGTCGGCGTGCGCGCAAAGGGGAAATTGCCCAACAAACTTGGCAACACCAGCAAAAACAGTGCCAACGAGGGTGGTGAGAATCCAAGCCCGCTGAGAACGGCCACGTTCAAAATGGGGCAAGGGGGGATAGTTTGTTGTTGAACGGGGACGGAGAGGAGGGTGGGGACAGGAATGGATGTGCGGAGGAGAGGGTGGAAGAGAGGGTGAGGTGGTCTTTATTCCACGCCCGGAGAAAATTGGAATGATAAATTATTAAACACTGGAGCCAATTTTTTCTTTCTTTTCCTGCCAACTCCATTTGTCTCTCCCCTTCCCCCCCCCCTTTTGTCTCTGTGACACACACACACACACACACACACACAATTACCGCTCTATTCCCACCTCACGATTTCTCTCTCTACTCTACCAGCTACCCCACACCCCTCTGTCTCCCTCTCTCTACCGTTCCACTTCCCCAGCCTCGGCGCCAGCATGATCAAAAGGTATCGACTTCTTCTGTGCTGGTTTACAGAAAATCAAACGGAAGGTTCTATGGTCTCCCCACTCTTTCACTGCACTCTAGTTTTCTAGGTAACGTCAGACTCTATTCTTCATTGCGTGTAAGCAGTGGGTGAACTTTGTGTTTGCGTGTGTGTGTGTGTGCGCGTGTGTGTGTACGCGCGCGCGTGCCTGTGCCGTGTCGACGCTTAATCATTCACACTGCACGCGCTAACTCTAGAACGACAAAAGGCAATCCATACTTAACAGTTTAATTGTCCAAGTCATGGATATGAGACAGGTTTATTGCAAGATACTAAACATCAGATACATTGATCACATCACCGGTGAACAAGTGTGCCAAAACCCATCAAAGCACATAGGACTTGTATGAAAATCTACAGACACTAAACTACGATGGTAACAATATCCAACGGCCTTGCTTAAACATTTCTCAACGGAACTGTCGAGGGAGGGAGACATAGGGGTAGACAGAAAAGGATAGACTGACAACACTGCAGAATGGATAGGAAAACCTTTTGGCACAAACCCTGTCTATGACACAAAACCGATAAACCTGGAGGACTCGGGTAGCGCCCAAATGACTCTTCAAGCCAGAAGAAGAAGGAAAAGAAGAAGTGTTAATTGTATTTATCTCCTTTTCTGTCCAGTGCCAGCTAACAGGAAGTGGCGCAGACTTCCGTCAGTCTTTCCAGCCTCACCCGCTATACGGTGATCTCGAACAAGTGTCTTGACAGTTGGACGGTGTCCTCAAACAAGCGTCGTGGTCAGTTCTATACAATGTCCTCAAATGGACGTCTTCAAACCGGCATTCTCTTCCTATCTTCTTGACATGGTGCACGTTGATGAATTAACTCGAATGTTTGGGTTTAAGTATGCGCGTGCACTCGAGCGGTCCAGAAAAGACACTAACTCTCTATAATCAATCTTTTTTCTTTTCCTTTCTTTTTTTTACCTATTACTTTTTTCATAATTTATTGATTTTTTTGGTTTTGTTTTTTGATTGCTATAAAACGTGTTTGGGGGGTGGGGGGAGGGAGAACAGGAGGGAGAGAGACACACACACAGAGTGTTTCAGTGCCCAGCAACAACTGCATCAACTGTAGGCTTCGTCTCAATGTCTCTCCCTGCCCCCCAACTTTCAACGCAGATGCCGATTATCAACCGGCGTGTTTATACGACCCATGTAAACACCAAACCAAACTTGAGACAAATTTTAAAAACCGTCCTTGTGAATCATGCCATACAAGCGTTAAGATCGTAAGCCCCGCCACTTCCCTCACCTCCTAAAGCCTATACAATGAAAAGAAAATAAGCTTGTGGAGCAAAGAAAAGATTGAGAAAAAAGTATACATCGCACGGTTAACATTTCAGCGGATGGTGGAGAGAAGATAGCCCTGAAGGAGGGGAAAGGGCAAGATGGAAAGGGGCCTGTAAAGAATAATGGCTCATGAATATGTCTGGCTAAAAGATAACTTCAACGAAAAATAATAGATGTATCAAACAAAACAGGGCACGTACACATGCATGCACATGCGACAAGAACGCGCGTGCCTACGCACAGACACAGACACACACGTTATTTCCCCAATGATCAAAACATCATAAAGGGAGAGGGTAAATCGTATTACATGGCATTATGGAGAAATGGTATTACTGGGGATCATTTCAACTAATAACTTCCAATGCGAACGATTCCATTGTGCAGAATTCCTATCTTAGTTGGGTCTTTATTGACCGAAAAAAACATACAAAACTTTTTTTCCCTTCATTTATGCGTTTATTCGTTCACTTCATTCTTTCATCCATTCATTCACGTCATCTCTTTATCCATTTTGTTCTTACACTTCAGAACTTCCCTCCGCCTAACCAAACGTACCAGAGAACCGCTCTCAATGCTCTAAACCCTCCCTTCAATTCCATCCTCACCCTCCCTAAAGTTTTCAACTTCCAGGATTTAAAAAAAAAAACAGGAAAAAAAAAATAAAAATTAACAAAAAATAAAAAAGAGAGAGAGAGAAAGTTACGGCAGACGATTTCGACACCCACCCCCTTCCTCCTCAGGTCCCTCCTGGCCTACCCCGTATCGATTTTCCCCACTGCCATATGTACGATATATATCATGCGGGATAGGCCCCACAACACAATGACATTATGCAAGCTATGGGCTAAGTATCAGCATGACCACACACGCGCGCGCGCACACAAACACACACATACACAGGACGTCCAGGGTACTCCAGAGACCCAGAGGACACGTCGCTAACCTTGAAGACTTGAACGCAGTGGCTATACATAACCATCCCCACCTTTCTCATACCCGCTACCCCATGGCCTACACTGTGTTTCCACTAACCTACAACAGTCAGACTGTATTCTGATTGGACAAGACGGGCGAGCGCATGTGGGAACAACCTCAAGCGTGCGTACACATGCGCAAGGACACTGTACCGAAACATGCACACATTTGTGTATGTCACTGCTTGGCTGTATCCGCGCGCGCGCGCGCGCGTGCATGTGTGTGTGTGTGTGTGTGTGTGTGTGTGTGTGTGTGTGTGTGTGTGTGTGTGTGTGTCGCGCGCGCGACTGTGCGAGCGTATGCATCCACACTTTATATGTACAAGTGTTAATCATCAATGGTGAACTGCACAAAAATGTCAAAAAATGTTCATGGTATTCACCACATGCCTTTTAACATGGCATTTCAACCAGAAGAGGGAAGGGGTGGGGGAATACTTGAGAAAACAAAGAAAAAAGAAAAAGAAAGAAAAAATATTATTGAAAAGAATTCCAAGCAAAAACCATACACTCTAAAAATTCTACAAACCCAAAAGCTTTTACAAGAAACTGTACAAGAGAAAAAGTTGAAGAGCAAAACCAAACGAAAGATAAAGTAGCAAAACGAGGTACTATACAAAAGAAATGGTTGGGTGGACGGGGACAGAGCAGCCGCTGGTCTAGAACAATCACTGCACACTTCTCTACAGAGGTTGGTTTAAAAAAAAAAAAAAAAAAAAAAAAAAAAGTGAGATGAATAAGAATCAGATAAATACGTAAAAAAAAAAATAAAAAATAAAAAAAAAAAGGGGGGGGAATGATAGATAACTTTGATCAAACCAAGAAGGGACGAAAAGGTGTATAAAAATGGGTAGGAAATTAAATGTAATGGAACAAACAAACAAAAAAAACAAAAAACAAAAAAACAAACAAAAAAAAAAAAAGGGGGAGAAAGAGAAAGGCGGGAGGGGGTAGAGAGAATATCAGAGAGAGAGACAGAGAGAGAGAGAGAGGAGGGGGTGGGGGACTTGCAATAATATTTTCTGAGGAATGTTCGGGTTCGGTTTGTTCTAATCGATTTAGGTTCAGAAAGAGAACCACCAATCATTTGTCCTAACTGATTCAGGTTCCGAAAGAGAACTAACACTCATTCATTTGTCATCTCCAACGGAAGAGCTCAATTATGCGTTGGAAGGGAACTTGGGAGGTACTGTGGGAACCTACAGAATTTTTTTTTTTTTACTGTCTCTAAAAGAGAAAATTGTCGAAACATTTGATAAAAAGGTGACAAATTGAGAAACGAATTTAAAAAAAGAAAAAAAAGAAATATAAAAAAAGAAAAAAAAAAGTGGGGTGTGGGGAGGTTTCATGCAAAACTGTTGTCATCCATCAATGGTGAGTGGCTATCTGACATATATATATGTATATATATATATAAATACCTGGGCCTGGCTGAAATCTTTCCAGTTCAAACATGGACTGTTACGTTGTCAAAACTAAATAGGGCCAGTTCCCCTTTACAGAGTTTCCCATTACCCTTCCATCCGTTACTCCCTCCTTTCCCTGGGCCTACAAGATCTTTCCATCATGTAAATGATGCCTGTGCTCCAAGCTGCACTGCACTCATTTCCTATCAGCCCTATCAATATGGTGCACCTGGTCTTTCCTAGATTCTGACCAATGCTGTCTTAAAAAAAAATACATACACAAATAAATCAAAACAAAACCTTACATATGCATGACTTGATTAAAAAGATTCGGGTCCGACTGGAATGGTAATAAAGTGTTCAAGGCAGACTGGAAATCTGGACCACATGCAGTCTAACAGTGGTAGGGCGTGAGTTAAAACAGCAAATGTGAAGCATATATATGTCCATCTGGCCAGCATTCATATCTCACTCTGTGTGAGAAATATGCAAAAAGTACTCCTGTGGATTAAAAGATATTTTGATGTACCAAAAAATATAAAAAGCTTGCGACAAATTTGCAAAAAAAAAAGAAAAAAAAAAGGGTATTAGGTGAATAACAAAATTTTTTTTCAAGAAAAAAAAAGTAAAAGAAAAAATAGAAGGAAAAAAAAAAAACAAGAAAAGGAATATTGGTTCATTGAACTACTGAAAAAAAGAAAAAAATATAAAGAGAAGGTTAAAAAAAAAAAAAAATCAAGGAAGAAAGAAAAAATTCATACTATGCTTTAGAGCAGCTCTTTCCCTGCCTGCCTTTCTACATGGCCGATGTCCACGGAAGGCCTGTGTTCAGCAGAGAAGCACAAAAGGAAACATTTATTGCTTGATTTCTCAAAGCCTTCCTGTCCCATTCAAACAACACCATCATTATGACGTCCATTTTTTTTTTTACATCCACCCCCACCCCCCTCCCCCAACCCCCAATCGCCTAAGCACCGAGACTTCTAATTCTCCGATTCATGCACATTAACTTCTGTTGGGCTCAGTAATATCGAACTCACTTTGAACCTTTTGTATGCGCCTGCGAGTCCCATTTCCCCCCACATGCAGTTCCACCACCACCACCCTCCACCTCTCTCTTGTCAAGTACAAGAGAAAGTCTCAGCTAAACAATATCTTTTTTCAATGGCGTGTCTAGAGGCTTCAACGTGTGGATCTGAAAAAAAAATGAGTGGAGTGAAGGGGAAAGAGGGAGGGAGGGAGAATTTGTGAGCGAGTTTGCGGGTGAGAGGGATGGGAAGAAGAGAGAGTATGTGTGTGTGCGTGGAGGGTCGGGGTGGGGGGTGGGGGGAGGGGCGGGCACGCGCGCATGTGCGAATGCGCATGATTTCATGCACATACGTGCGCACACTTTCGCATATAAGACAACACAAAAGAGTGAGGATGTTAATCCATTTGTGCGTGCATGCGCATAGACGCTGAAAACGGAATCAGCCATGGCTCTATCATATACAATCCTTCCTACCCCATACAATCCCTTAAAAAAAACCCAACCCCCCCCCAAAAAAAAGCAACAACATCAAAGCAGATTAAAATTATCTTGAAAAAAAAGATGAAAAAAAAAAGAAGACAGACAAAAAGGGTTGTGGGGGTGGCGAATGGTGTGGTGTATAAAAACCCATGTGACAACTGCTCCCTTAATGGACAAAGTAAGGGAGCAGAGAGGAAAGATCACAGGGCCAGCAGAGACACACGGGAGAGAAGGATGGGGGGTGTGGGGAGGGTTGGGGGGCAGGGGCGAGGAGAGCTGAGAAGGCCGAGGGGCCAGACCTGCCAAGTGGTAGAGAAGAAAAACATAATCCAATAAATCGAGGGCAAAAAACGCGAGAAAGGGGGGGAAAATATGTTTCCGATGAGCCTGGCCACTCGCGCCGGCAAGCTCTGTCAAGCAGGAAAGCGGAGAGAAAGTGAATTACTCCCTAAGAAGCCTCCCACCCTTCTCCACTTCCCCTTCAAAATCAATAACGTTCCAATTCCCCCTCACCCACCAACCAACCCCAACCCATCCCCCTTTCTTTCTCCTACCACCCCACCCACCCCCACCTTCCCCTCCATACCCATACACTCAGCCAGCCTGCCACTGCAGATGTTGGAGTTCAAGTGTTTTCTGCGATGTATGAACGGACAGCCGAGTAAATGGTATTCGATTTTTTTCCCCGTTCTTTTTTTTCTTTCTTCCCCTCCCCCCTTCCCTTCCCTATCCACACCAAAGAATTTTGACATGTCTCCTCTTCCTCCCTCTCCCCCCCCCCCCACCCCCCTTCTCCCAGCCTCCCTACACCAATTGACAATTCAACTGTCACGATACGAAACCAGCATCCAAGAAAAATCCACCTTCTCCTAATCATGGCCAATGTTCAACTTGCAGCGTCACACAGAGAAGTGAGAGAGAAAGGGATGAAAGAGAAAGGGGAGGAAAGGTGTGTGAGAGTTGGGGTGAGGGGGGTGGGGTGGGGTGAGGAAGGGAATTCCGACGATGAAAACTGGTTCAATGGAAATTCAATATCAATGTGAATGGCGAGAAAACTGAATCAAGCTGCTCGTGTCAGTTCCCCCCTTCCTCGCCAACTTTTCAATCCATCAACTACACACGCGCTCGCTTGCTTGCGTGGGTGCGTTGGTGTGTGTGTGTGTGTGTGTGTGTGTGTGTGTGTGTGTGTTTGCGTGCGCGCACGCTCGCGCATGTGTGTGCGAGTGTGCGTGTGTGTGCCTGCCTGTCTGTCCGAGTCTGCGAGAGCGAGTGAGCGCGTGCGCAAGCACGTGTGCGTGTGTGTGAGTGAATTAGAGAAAACAACAGAGAGACGTGGTGGCGCGAAAAGTGTCACGTTTACAAAGTGAGGAAGAGAGGTGTAGTCACGTATGTTAACACAATAATCGATACCAGTTGTCAAGGGGAGGGGTTGGGGATGGGGGTGGGTGGGGGGGTGGGAGGGAAGCCGGGGGGGAGGAGGCGGAGGTGGTGGAAGGAACACGGTGGAAGGTGCCAGACCACTGCACCACTCCCTCTCTCCCCTTCCCCCTCTATCCCTTGGTCTCATCCACCTCCCACCCCCACCCCACCACCATCCCGCTCCCGTAGCCCCTACCGACAAACCAGTGTTGCGTAACCAACCAGTCCTCCTTGCTCCCGCAACATCCCTGCCGCGCTCCGGTCGTCCGCATCGAACCTCGACAAATTCTAATCAATTTCAACTCCGTTCTGATGTTACTGGCGGTGCACTGCTTGCTTTCTTTTTCATCCCCCCCCCCCCCCCCCCCCCCCCCCCCCCCCCCCCCCCCCCCCCCCCCCCCCGGATTCTTCCTTCCTTTAATGTCAACTCTTGTTTTGATGTTACAAACGAAACACTTCCCCGCCATTTTTTTTTCCCTGTAACGATTGCGGGAGCGCGTGCGAGTGAAAGACCGTGTATGTGTATGCTCGTACAAGCGTTTTTTTTTTGTTTTTGTTTTTAATAATTTTTGTCCATGCCTCTGCGCGCGTCCTCTGCACGTATGCATGTGTGCTTGCTGGTCAATAACAACAGTCGAATGCTAACGTGCTTGTAGTGGTTTATCTAAACGTGTGCTGCACGTGAACACCTAAAAGTAATCATAAGACCTGATGCCTTTGAAGGTTCTCTGTTGTGTTTCTGGACCATACCTTATCTCCTCGAAATGAAGTCAATGATTATGTGTGTATGACAACTCAATGTGCACATAACACAACACACATGCGTGTACACACACACGCAATTAGATACGTAAACAAACAGGACAGCATAAGACAACCCAAATCTACGAAGAGAAGAGCTCACAATCTTGCAGACGATGCACAAAAAACATAAAACACACTCTAATACGTGATACACATTCAACCGAGACAACGCAGCCAGATAGATGATGACCTGTTACAAAGAACGCGAGCTTAATAAACGGAAAGAGTTGCCGAAGAAATAGTTTGAAATTAACTATTATTAAACATATCAAGCTGAGCTATGTGGGTGTGTGGCGGTAAAACTAGATTTGAATGGCAAACAAGGAACAGGAAGTAATCTCACAGCCAATGCAGAGAGTGCGACTCGAGAAAAACTAAAGACTACGCGAGTACGCTGAGTTATCCTGCTCTTAGGCATCTTGAGAAAGAAGATGATGAATGGAATAGTTTCGGTACTATTCCAGACAGCACTGCGGGTAGGTTTGAGATGTACATTCTGGCCATAATGGTCCATGCTGTGGTCGTTTTGCTCATGCCTGGAGGTGTTTTGCAACAAGAAAAAGTTATATGCTTACCCAAACCGTGCATGAACTATGAGGATAGGGAACGATCAGACAGAGAGAGAGAGAGGGGGGGGGAAGCCTGGGGGGGAGGGGGGGGGACGGAAACGGAGATGGAACAGCAGCCAATCTGATTCGGTGTTTTCACGTCTGTCATCATCTCTTGACAGATTTTTTCCCCTCCCCCCCCCCCCCCCCCCCCCTCCCCCAAATTCCCTCCGAAAATCATCTGCTGGATGACGAGTTAGTTACAATCAGATTTCACAACGACACCCGACTCCGGGCGATAAGGCCGACAGGGGAATAAGCCATCCCAAGACAGTTGGGGGCTTGTGGGGGTGGGTGTTAGGGGCGGGCATTGGGGAACAACTACCACACCACCACAATGACAACACATCAACTGATTAAGATGGGGCAGCAAAAATGCGAACTGTTTCAATTTGGGCGCCCGGAAATCGAACTCGCAACCTTTGGAATGCCCACGCTCAACCAACTTGAGCTCTGCAAGCATCAGGATATGGTGGGGGGAAAAAACAACAATAAAACAAACTGATCGTCTCCCTTTAAAAAACAAAACAAAAAACCCAACGAAATCTGGCCATCTCCTTGCAAGCTGACCTGCTACCCAGCACAAAAGCTAGCCTTGCACACGCAGCATGCAGGGGGGGCCGAACACCTCAGCTTCTTCCTTCTCCGCTTCTCCCACCTTCTTCCCATCACATGCTGCACCACAACCTGCCAGTCCCTCGTTGCAGGGACCTGGTCAAACAGTGCGTGCCTGGCCCCGCTCCCTCCCGTCTGACGTGGGGCCTTTGTTGTTGTCGCTGCAAAGAGCTCCCGCAGACCTCCCCGCTCGTGAGCTCCCATAGCCTGGGGGACCCGCCCTTCTCAGACTCACTCTCTCCACCCCTCACCCTACCCCCATGCACTCATTCCTTCCTTCCCCCTTTCTTGACATGCTCAGCAGCCTGTCCCGTCTTACGACCCCAGAGGCAAGCAAACCTAGCACCTTCACCTCCCCAATACCGGCGGCATCGGAACAAGGGAACGTCCGCCAGGGGGTGGGGGGAGGGGGGGGGCACGTGTCCGAGATCTGAACATGGCTTCAGTTCACAGTCTGCTCTGTTACCAGCGCTCTTTTGTTGTGTGAATGAGCAACACAGACCACCACAGTGAACAAAACCCATTTGCGACAACAGCAACACGGACACTTGCTAGCACCCAAATTTGAATTTTCCCAGGAAACTGAAGTCTGGCAATTTGGCTGCGTGGACACACACGCACACAAAAATTATAGAACAAAAAAACAACAAAAAACCCCAAAAAAGAATTAATAAAAACAAAAAAACGAATAAACAGAAGATGGGAGTGCGAAGACACGAGAAGCAGCCTATCGAGCAACATGTCCCAAAAGAACCCGAGCCGCCCACATGGAATTCTACAATTCCAACATTCTTTCTTTCTTTTTTTCTTTGTTTTCCTCTCTCTCTCTCTCTCTCTCTCTCTCTCTCTCTCCATCGCTGCGTCCAGCGCGAGCTACAGGCGGATCGTGTACTGGGGTGCCCAAATCAGGAGGCCAGCCGTCTTGGCAACCCCCTCTGCTTCCTCATCAGACTAAAAGCAAGCGGCTGGAAAACGCTTGTGGAGGAAGGGTAGGGAGGAGAGAGAGAGAGAGAAGCAGGGGGAGGGGAAGTATAAGGGGTGGGGAGGGGGGGTGGGAGGGGAAGCGCATCCCAATTTCCATCCAACTTTTATTTCCCCTGTGCCCGGGCCCCGCATCCAGAGGTCCCGTATTATGACAAGCACAGTGGTCAAATTGATTACTCTGTGAGCACCATCAGAACGCTGGGGCACAAATGGAAAGGGTGGGTGGGGTGGGGTGGGGTAGAGGAGGGGTTTGGGGACTGCACTTCAGGCCCCACGACAGAGACAAAGCGCCGAAGCCTGACCAACCGCGGCTGTACCACCGGCTGGCTTTGTAACTCTTGTGCATTTAACAGAGTGGGGTCTGGCGGATGGCGTTCCGGCGAAAGATCACCGGCCCTGACAATGGTCCGTGAAAGGGCAAAGGGTCGGGGGGCTGTCTGCACAAGTACCCACCGTTTTGTGCATCATCCATCAAGGAACGTCGAAACAGAATTTTACCTCCACCCCACCCCGGCCGCCTGGAAACGCCGTAATCATCTTGACTGCACACTTTTCCCCTTTCGAAACCACCCCCTCTTATGCAAATTGTCAGGAACACACGTCCAAAGTCTCCCAAGTTTCTTCGTTCACATTTCATCATCTACCTCGACTATCCCCCTTTGCCCACCTACTAAATAAACGCCCCAAGAAGCATGGTTCCTGGCTAGACCCCAAAGAGACGAAGTGAACGAGGAGCAGGCCACTTGATTTATCCCTCATCTCAAGCTCTTCCGACATCCCCTCCATAGACAGGGCCGGAGACAGTGGGGCAGCCAGTAAAACACCATCTGACAAGCCGCCCAATAACCAGCTTAGAGGCGGAATAAAACAAGACCCATGTTTAAGACTCGCCAGCACACACGGCATCGATGCAACAGACAAATCCATAAATCAATGGCGTTTCCTTTACACCACCTAGCATCCTAAATGTTTGCTTCTGCCGGGAATACATTGATCAGCCGCGTCTGTTTCTCTCGCGCCTACCCCTGCGCCCAGTTAAATGGATGAAAGATGTTCTCCCCCTTGCTAAGGATCGCAGCACTGTTTTTTTTTCCTGGATAGTTTGGCGAACACAGACCCCCCATCCGATTTATGTTCAGCGACAGCCCAGCCACTCGGCAGTAAAGTGTGAGCATGTCAGAAGCACTTCGTCACGACCATGCCGGGGCCACCTCCAGTGAAAGAACAAATCAACATTGTCCGCGGGCCCGGCTCCTGGGGCGGATAATTGTCTCTAACTCGGCTGCGAGATGCTCCTTTTCTTCTCCGGAAAGCCCGTATGATCAACTTAGCTGGCCCCTTAGTCTGGAGGGGAGGAGATCAGGATCCGTATTTATACTTGTCAATCTGATGGCCAGAAATCATCACTGGAATTGTAGATCAACCACGTTCCTTCAGTAGCCAACATTTTTTTTTTTTTTTTTTTTTTTTTTTAAACACCCCCTCACCTTACACCCGCTCGCTACTCTCTATCCCAGCCCTCATCCCCCAACATTTTTCTTTTCTTCTTAATCAAAAATTACGCACCAAGCTGAAAGCAAACAACGATTTATTTTGTTGGAACCTATATAAATAAAGCTGATTAGTTGAAACAGAGCTCACTATCCCACAGACTTCAGTTGTTTAGTATGGGTGGCTGGCTCTGTAAATTTTAACAGTGTAAAACTAAGTAACCCAAGTACATATATCCCTCCCCCTCTTTTCCTCAAACTGAAGCCAGCGCATGGTTGAAGGCGTCAACCCCTTCAAAATAAAATTCTTTTACCTGTGAATTCCTAAAATTCCAGAACTAATTTTTTCCGGGTTTCGCCATGTGACCTTGATCTCTCACAGCCTGACTAGAGAGTAGAATTTATGCGTAGGTCAGGCATCCCCACCCCCCAAGTTTCCCATTTTCATCGCAGATGTAGAATCGCATACACGGATCAGTCCCCACGCTTTGAGAGTGAAACTCTACCCTTTGAGTTTCAAATCGGAATGTTGCTCTCACCATGCTCCGTCTTTGAATCAAAACGGAAGCAGATTGGATACAAGACCCAACCCCTATCACATATGACTCACATAGCAGCATGTTATTACGCACTCAGGGCGACGTTTTCTCGTTTTGATTCCTGATGCTGACCTTGACCATGGTAGAAATTGTCACTATAACCATTCACGTGCAGACGAGATGCGAGACCGATTACACCTACAAACCTTTTCTAATTATGTATCCTTTCACTTTTCATCCCTGATCGCGAGTCTCCACTACGATTTTGGCTGAAACAGTCTATAACAAATTTAAACTTATACAAAACTGCCAAGTTTGTTTTTATGGTCAACCATAACGTGCACATACACGCAGACAGTTTTACACGCACGCATGCACAAAGATGCTTTCACGAACGTGCGCACGCGCACAAGCTGAAAACCGATTCACGATGATAAAAAATGTCTGAAATCCCTGAAAAAATAAATGGTTGACAATGGGGGCGGAGCATGCCGTCCCTCATAAGACAGAGGGAGGGAGGAGAGTGGCAGAGACATTAGGAAGGGGAAGGAGGTGGGGGCGGTGGATGGCAAGGGGGCACCAGGGCATCAAGAACGTGGAAAAAGGGGAAAAGGGGGGGGGGGTGGAGGAGGAGGAGGAAGAAGACAGCTGACGACCTTGCCTGGCCCGGGAAGGACTCAGACACGGGGATCCACGGTCTGAGACCGGGGCCACCTCGCCGGCTATCCCCTCTGACAGGGGATGGAAAACAGCCGCCATCTCCAGAGGCCAGACCTCCCATTTTGCCCCGCTCCCTGCTCTCCGCGGGGACCTCCGCATCCCACGACCCATCACCAACACACGTCCATACCCCTCACCACTTCCCTCTCTCTCTCTCTCGCCGACCACCGCACCATCCCCCACCCCACCCCACCCCAATTCCTCCGAACTAACATTTTTCTCTCCCTCCCCCCTTCTCCCTCTCACACCCCCAGGAGGCTTGGAATAGTACGCTTATCACCTTTCTGTTCAGGGCCAGCAACCCTCCTCCCCTTTCTTTCCCCTCCCCAGCTTCCCACCCACCATCCGCCTCCTCCCCAACTTAATTCCTCAATACTTCCCTAATCACCACCTGGCTACCATTATGAAGTAACACGCTCTCATCATGACATTGACAAAGTCGCTGGGAGAGGGAAGAGAGAAGAGTATGGTGTGGACAAGGGGAGAGGCAGATGGGAAAAGGATGGGAGGAGGAAAGGGGATTGGGGGGAAGGGGTGAGTGTGTGTGTGTGTGGGGGGGGGGGGGGGGGGGGCGGGGCGCGGTTGTGGAGAGCGTGGGGGTGGCGGGGGAAAGGGTCACACATCAGTGTGTGTTGGGGAGGGGAGAAAGGGGGGGGGGGGGGGCAAAAGAGACTGAAAGAAACAGCAGACCGACTCTCACTTCACCACCACCACCACCACCCCCCCTCCTTCCCCCCGCCCCATTCCCCCTCAGAGCCTCACATCGATGCGGACTGTAGAGCTGGCAGTTTGATTTAAAGAAAAAGTTGGACATTTAATTCTGGTCCAGACGATGAATTCTTTCATTTCCGTGTTCTAGTCTACCGCTGTCGCGCTTGTCTCTTTTATCATTGGAATTGCGGTCGCAGATGGTGCCGAGAATGGGAGACGATGAAAGCGATAGACTGCGCACCCGTCGGGGAAAGGAGTATCTTGAGGTGCTTTTCACGACCCCTTCCAGCGGTCTCCCACTACTACTAACTACTGCTGGTACCGCCGTCGCGGCTTTTTCCCCGTGACCGTCTTCAGACGGACGGCATGGATGCAACTCGGCCATTCCTCGGAATGTGGAATGTTGGTGGAGGCCAGGCAGTTATACAAATAGTCTCCTGGTAACGGACGGAGATTCTAGAGGGGTGGAGGCGCTTGGGGGTATCGTCACACTGTGCAACCATCAAGGGGAAAAAAAAAGAAAAAAAAGAGTAAAGCTCTAACAGACCCCACGTCACGGGCCGCCGCTTATAAAGCACGGGGGTGGGGTGGGGCGGACGGGGAGCGGGGGGCTGAAAGTTACTGCAATCTGCACCGATTTGTGGTGTGGGGAAGAAAAAGAAGAAGAAGAAAAAAGGATCCACAAGATACTCCATCTCTTGGGAGGCAATACGGCAGATTAAGGCAGAGAGCTAGGAGTGGGGTGTTGGGGGGAGAGATGTGGGGGAATGGATGTTGTGGTTGGGGTGATGAGGGATTTGGGGAAGGGGGGGGGGGGGGGCTGGGAGGGGCAGAGGGAGGGGTGATGGAAGGGATACAGATGTCGATTTCCAATCTACAAAGAGGGTGCAGGCCGAGATCAACTCTCCCAAGATGACAAGACTGGGGAGGAAGCAAAGAGCCAAGAAAACCCTGACGCTGCAAATTTCAAGCAGGGTCGGCCTCAGTTGCCTCTCTGATCGGCAAGGAAAGGTCTGCACAAGCTCTCTCCGCATTCTCCAGAGAGGCGAGCGTGCAAAACGTGCTTGCTCCGTGCAGGATACAAGACAAGGCTCAGGCCAACGACACCCCCTTTTCCAGTCTTGCCGTTGGTGGCCCTCAAGGCCTACGAGGAGGAGGAGAAAAAGAAAGAAAATCTAAACGATGCCTGAAAAGGACACGTGAAAGAAAGTTTCCATCACATTAAAATATCTTTTATATATATGAGAGAGAGAAAGAGAGGGAAGGAAGTAAGTCAGGGCACAGAATGAATTCGAGATTCCAAGGACAAAAGAACATGGCGGACGACGAGCCCACGGGTATGTAGACTCGGGAACATGACGTTCTTTCAGTCCTGTTTCAGGGAGGGAAAAAAACACTGAACCAAGGTCAGAGGAGAGGGGGCACTGATGGGAGAGATGTTGTTTTTTGTTGGTTTTTTTAAATCAAGATTCCATACCACCCCACCACCCCAGAAGGAATGTAAGGGAGTTCATTCAGATATCCCTTCAATTGAAACAAAATTAATCATCCCAAACCGCTACCCCCCCCCCCCGGCTCTCTTTTTTCGTCTCTCTCAAGGCGGTTATTTCCATTCTAAGCATCTAATTCCACCATCCGTAAAAAATAAATAAATAAATTTTAAAAAAATAAATAAATAAGCGAGATAAAAATGGTTTTCACGTATCATGTCCTTTAATTGGGGAGGGGGGAGGGGGGGGGGGGGGCAGTAAATAACTAAACCTATAGAAAGTGACGCTGCCCAGAGAAAGGCGATGAGAGGGGGCAGGGAGTGTGTGAGTGAGTTATGGAGTGAATGACGGAGAGATGAGCAAGGGATGGAGCGTGCGAGCACGAAGGAAAGGGTATCAACTTTAAAACAAAATTTAAAAAAAATAATTAAAAAAAGTGGGGTGGGGTGGGGGGGACGGGGGGTCAGGGCGGAGAGAAAGAAGAGAAAAATAACAACAAAAAAATACTCGCCCAATCTAATCGACAAGCATCAGAGCGAGAAAAGCTGTGAAAGAGCACCGCGCCCATTTCAGGCCGCAATCTGCCTTCCTCCACTGTCTGGCGCCATGACAAGGATGGGAGGGGGGGACGGAGGTGGAAGAGGGGAGAGAGAGAGAGAGAGAGAGAGAGAGGGGGGGGGGGGGGGGAGAGAATGGTGTGGTGGTGGTGGTAGGGAGCTATTGGCAGGCCCATCATAGGCCACTCAATTCACCCCACAGCGTCCTCACCCCAGCCACCACACCACACGTAATGGCCGCTTTGCATGGATGACCATCTCGCGCCGGGCAGGGCTCAAAAGCTTGGAAGGCCAATACCTAACTTAACCGTTCTCTCTCCTCTCCCATGACCTTCCAGCCCCACCACATCACTACACCCCTCCCCTACCCCCTTCGGCTTCCACCCATCCCAACTTTCCTTCCCCGCCTGTTCCCCTCCTGACTGAATTCAATAAGCCAACCACCAACTCCCAACAACGAACTGTTGATGGGGTTTGGGGGTGGGGTGGGGGGGGGGGATGTGCCAGCATTCATATCCTATCTTAAATTTATAATCAATTCATCCCGACAACGTCCCCAAAATCCTTACACCATCTTCTGTATTTTTCAACTGCTTAAAGGAATGACCCGCACATGCCCACATGCTATTTATATTAAAAAAAAAAAAAAAAAAAAAAAGGAAAGGAAAAAAAGTCCGAAAAAAAGCACAGAGGGGCGGACAAGAAGAGGCCTTTAACACATCGAGTCTGTCTTTTAACGGTGGTGGTGGTGGAAATGTTCATGTGAAGAAAAGTGTGTGCCAGCAACACGTCTTACAGGAATGTTTAAAAAAAAAACAACAACACACACACACACACACAAACAACAACAAAACAAGTCATGTTCTATTATTCCTGTCACAATATTTCAATCGTCCCTGTCTTCCACAGAACATGAGAAAGAAAAGAAAAAAGAAAGGCAATGCAATGTATACTTACGACACTTCGCCAAATCCGTTAAATGCCTCTCTCAGCTGCGACTGTTCTATTTCTGGGCTGAGGTCCCCTACAAAGATATGGTGATGCTCTGCAACAAAGAAACACACAGAAATACACTTCACATGGAACTCCATAACACAAGCTCATATTAGATCGAAGTTACATCACGATGGTTTCAATTTTATTCCACACATAACTGGAAAGCATGCACAATGATGGAAATCAAGCGGTTTCCCACTCCCCGACTTCTGACACTGTTATACCATAACTGCATAAAGAATCTATTCCGCACTGTTAAAGCACATCGTAATTACATAAAGAATATAATATGTCATAATGGCGAAGAACTGATACCACACTTTTAACAATGATACATCATAATTATGCTTACGTATCTATCTCGAACTTATGAAAAAAGGACCTTCGCTTTCTATAGGGTTCGTTGAATCGTTCACAACACAACAGAAACCTCATGGTCACTGGTGCTGCACCGTCTTCCGATACCGTAGTGTGTGGCCTGTGATCTGACAGCACCAAGTCAGCAAACCTGAATCAATCTTATCTCCACTGTTCTCATTTTCTTACTTTCCTCCAGTTGTAGAACGGAGCTAGCGGCTTACTACCCTACCGTCGTGACTGGAGAAAATGTAACCATACACGCGAGAAATCAAGGCTGCTGACTTCCAGCGCAGCTTTCGTGAATGTACCGTGATTTAACACTATGGTTCTATATAATAAATACCACACTCCGTCGTGCTGGGACTATATATATACAATAAAGAATAAACAATAAAATACCTAACCAATGTTGCAATTAATTTGTTTTCTTTTATCGTCTCCCTGTTGCCATTGATGTGTTACGGTGGCAATTAAGCGAAAGATAGTCTTTATTCCAGCGCTGCCTTGCGTGAAATTACCTCCCTTTACTCAGCTGACAGGATTTGATGAACGCTGAACACCAAGCCAGAAAAGGCTTAGATCCGGGGGGGGGGGGGGGACGACGACGACGACAAACACTTGATTACCGCAGTCTGAATTGTATTTGAACAAGTCACCACTATTGTCACTTCCTTTCTTGGCTGTAGCTTCTAAAAGCATATAACAAGATAAGTTTATTCACAAAAAGAAATGGGAACAAGTACAGGTTGGACGGTCTCTATTATAATAGGACGGGTCTCGGGGGTGGAGACCAAATTTCCTCTGAAATGCCGACTGCATTGTTTTAAGCGGTCAACCTTTACCTCACCACAGGAATAACATGCATCAGCGTCAAGAGTCGTTTGTGTTGCTTTTGTTTCATGTCTTGTTTCCTTGAGTTTACTTTTCAGTGTCTGGTCACACGCACAGAATACTTTACAAGACGACATTGCAATTTTCCCAAAACCTAAATGTAGGAAAAGCTGAACTAGGTCTCGATGGCTGTCTAAATCAACAAAACCTAATTCGACATATATAAACAATTCAACATGCCCCAACTAAACCCGACTGCCCTTCTATTTGAAGTGAGCCTGTCTTCATAAGTATGATGTTTAACAGCAGAACAGTGTTGTTTCCAACATGATCAGTAGTACGGTAGCTCTGTGTCGATTTCCTTAAAAGAGCTTTTCTGTGACGAATAGGCAGCCAGGAAGTCTCCATCTTGATCAGAACAACTTTGAAGGGGGAAAGTGTGAGAAATGTGAATACCCAATATTTTGTTTACTCGTTTTTGTTTCAAAGTCTGAAAATCCGATTATGTCTCGAGCGAAAAAGAAGGGAAGGAAAAATTAAAAAGGAAAGAAACAAGAGGCCTCGCAAGACTTGATCACTAAAAACATTTTTCTTCTTAGGCAAGGCAGTCCACTTATCCAAACTATGGTCCCAGATTCTGGTTTGACATGGTTCGGTTGGTTTGTTCCCTCTTCATAAATGTCGGCATTTCTCTACACCGGATTGCTCAAGCACCTACGCTCGCTTAGGTTTGCACATTTCTTTACAAACAAGATTCGTCTCATCCCATGACGGCCCCTTTTGTATAGAGTATGAAGTCCCAAACCGACCTCGTTCAGTCTGAGCAAGCGGAAGAAACCCCCCCCCCCCCCCCCCACACACACACCCCTCACCCCCCCCCCCTCCAGCCCCACCACCATCAGTTCCTATGAAGTGCATCCCCGGTGACAACCAAATCAATTTCCCAGTGCATGGTTCTGACCAGCCATACAATTCCTTATCAGCAAAATACATGGTTGAAAGTGAAAAAGTTTTCTTTCTTTGCTTTTTTCTTTTTTTACTGCCACACTGGTCTCTAGCAGAGTTAGTTTTCTTTCGCCAAGTTGTCTTTTGGACCCCCCTCCCCCCATTCCACCCCCAAAATCCCATGGACTGATATTTACTAGCAAGGCACAGTTTACACG
This sequence comes from Babylonia areolata, assembly GCF_041734735.1. NCBI lineage: Eukaryota > Metazoa > Mollusca > Gastropoda > Neogastropoda > Buccinidae > Babylonia > Babylonia areolata. Next base: position 65,305,119 of record NC_134877.1, read on the forward strand.
ATCGCCCTTTGCATTTTGCTTGCTCGCGCATCAATCACAAAGTCATACATGATCCTGTCCGCGCGAGAACGACCATGAAACAATAATAGGAACACACAAGCGATAAAGTCGTACCAAACGATTTGGTTTTACTGTCTGTGTGATTCAAGTAAACACAGAAGATGATTTAAGTAACCGACCTTGATGCAATGTTAAAAAGAAAATGATAATATTTCATAATGTAATATCTACAGAGTACTTATTTTCTTCTGTCTTTCTGGGGTGGCGGGTGGGAGGTGGTTGTTTTTCCATAATATATTCACCGACACCACTTAAGCTATGCAACTGATGGAGACACCATCCCCTATTTCTACCACAATTCCTCCTCCTCTCTGGATACCTATCTATCCCTCCATTTTCTTCCATGCGTTCTAAAACTAACGTTCTTTGACAGCAATATTTGTCCGTGTGTATCTATAACATTACAAAACGCTGACATCATTCAGTGATACACGGTAACAAGACTGAGCAAGTCAAGTCTTTCCATTCCATCACTTGGGGACAAACGTCATCAGCCTGTAGTTAACTGAGGTCCAGCAGTATCACAGCAGACCCCGAGAAAACAAGAAAGAGAACCCCAACGATAAAGCAAATTATCGTTATCAACAACCAGATTACTACTGCACAAGCACATCCGGCTATAGAGAAATGCAACCTCACAATTACCGACTATTTCCGCATTCTCACAGGAGCTCGTGTGACACAGTGCAGAGAGATGACATTGTTTTTTCGGTCATTTATCTTCACCCCCTCCCCTTCACACCCCATCTCCCACTTCCGACGTCGCACGCTCCCCCCACACCCACCCCCCTCCTCCTCCTACACACACACACACATCTTCATTTGCCTACTGTCGAGAACAGGAAAAAAAAAAAAACAATTAAGATAAATGTTCCACAAGAATTAGATCAATTTTAGACATGCTTCTTATATTATCACACACATATATCAAGTCTTGTTGATCGCGTTTGCTTCCCCAGCATATCCATTCTGAATAATTCCGGGGGGAAGCTGCGCTCTTGGGGGAAACGTGGAAACCAATAAGGAATAATTTGTAACAAAAGAAGCACAGAAGAAAACATCTCTCACTGAAGCTGTTTATTTTCAGTGCAATAACTGTCGATCATTCCGGATTTTCTTTATTATTAATTTTCATTGTTTCAGCCTCCTGGGAGCAGATGCACCAGACAATAGATTTTTGTTTTCTTAGCTTCCCTTGCACCATTCCTTAAGAGAGAGAGAGAGAGAGAGAGAGAGGAGAGGAGTGTGTGCACACACATGCATCATGTTTTAAATGAAAATATGTATATAAAAAAAAAATCAAATTTAAAGAAAATTTAAAAACCACCTAAAATACAAGGAAGATGTAAACACACTCGCTCCCGATCTCTCTCAACCCAAACTCCCCTCCCAATCTACGCCACAGGGTGGGGTGGGGGGGGTTTGGAGGGGGCCGGAAAGAGAGAGAGAAGAGAGAGAGAGAGAGAACAGATAGAGACACAGAGAAACAAGCATGCACCAGTTAACACAGTAATTCGGAATTATGAACAGATAAAATGGGATCAAATGAAATGGGAAGGGGGGTAGGGGGGGAATCAAGAAAAGCACCAGCACAGAATCATCATGGGGATGGATAAAGTACCTTTGGGAAATTGATAAAACAAGACAAGCCTTTGTGACCAGACGCGAAGAGGAATATGCTTAAAAAAAATAATTAAAAAATAAAAAAAAGTAAGAAAAACCCGTCTGAAAACACTTGAAAAATGATGTAGAATTACACCACGTAAAAGCGAGTGCAGGTCACTTTGCCCCATCTCTATTTTCCAGGTGGCCCATAGCCCAAGTCTATTAAATACTTAGAAATTAGATCTGCATCCTTTAACAGGCTGAGACAGATCTGGAGGGCCGATGCCCTAACAAGTTGCACAAGTCTGCATTTCTGTGCATGGAACTAAAGAATCAATGGGCATTTCTGCAAACTTCCAGTAATCCACCAAAATGTAAGTCGTTTTGGAGAGATCCTAGGAAACAAAAACCCCACCCGTTATGATAATGTTGTCATAGATTTATACCATCAAATCATATTCTGACAATAGATCCCTGCAATGAGCATTTTGGCGACAGTGACTGGAATCAGTGTCTGCAGAAGGTTGGTCTTTGATTCGTTCAAATCATTTATTCAGTAATTATCTAGTTGCTGAAAACACCGGTTCAGCATCATTATTGATAAAACATTAAAACTGCATACACAACTTCCTCGGTACAGTAAATGAGCAAAGAAATATTGGCTCCGGTTGTTCAGAATACAGATCGGACAGAAAGATCAGAAACAGGCAAGAATGCGGCTCTGTTGATTTTGCCTGCAGCTGAATCAACTGGAAACACTTTTGACTGTTCCAGTACCCCCCTAACATGCTACTAACTCCATTTCAGTCTTTTCAGCTCGCTCAAAACAAGAAGCGAAAGAGGGAAGGTGGTGTGAAAAGGAATGGCTCTGTCTGGAGGTAAAACCGAAAGCAGTCCATAAAGATCTTAAAGAGGTATAGGGGAACAGACTATGTGGAAGAATCGCTCTTTCAAATGCACAGATGACAGAAACTGAAAGCAACGTGCAAAAACCGAGTCGAAGACGTGCAGTACACATGCATTGTGTACATGTGGTCATCTTCCTGTACAAAATGAGAAAAAAGCAAGCAGCATTGGCACTGGAGAAGAATAAAAAAGAAAAAAAAAAAGAAAGAAAAAGAAAAAAGGGTGGTGATGGGGAGAGAGAGATGACGAGAGAGAAAGAGAGGGAGGGAGTGGGTGGTGGTGGTGGGGAGACAGATGAGACCTGTCTGGCATTCTGTACTTCCCCAAACTTATCCATACTCTTCAACATGCATGCCCACCTCACTACTGAGTATTCCGCTTTCAGGATCTAAAATCGGGAACGCAGTTTCAGGAATGCAAAGACATGTCTAAAAAGCACCATTTTGGTGTTACGATTTCAATGGAAATCCAAACCAGACCAGTATTAAGAATTTGGGACAATTCGATTTTCACTTCTTGAACCCCCCCCCCCCCCCCCACACACACACACACGCGATGTTTCATGAACGCAGCCGATTTGACTTATTTTCGGGAACATAATATGCGATTGGCATGTTTACTTGGGTGGGTGGGCGAATCTATCCCCATGGTTAACGTCCTTACTGTCTCTCCTCCTCCGGTCTCTTCACGCTTTTTCCTACATATCCAATCCAACCTTGAGCATCCCCTTCCCTTCTCTTTCAGGAGTACACATCCTTGCTCCTAACCTTACACTGATCAACTCGCCTCGCCTTCCCTCCTCCCCCATTGCTGGACTGAACCAAAGCTAATACTCCCTGGGTATTGAAGTCACTTCTCGACAACCCCCCCATCCTCAGCCATCGTAATACTCTCGCTGACATCTACAACTGTGTACAAGCAAGCCACGTTCCTGGTCATAATGAACAAGGCTCATCTGACCACCTGTGCTGCTACCTCGCAATTGCTCGTGCATGAGAGCCAACCCCAACTTAGCCTCGAATGGGATATCTCAAAGTGAACAACAACGACGACGGTAATTATTTTGAAGGGTACATTTTAAACACACATACACACATATACACACAATCCCTACTCAAATGAACACGATTACTAGTCGAACATATGTATGTACATGTTTAAAAAAAAACTGCGTAACAACAAAGGCCCCAAATGCACACGAGATCAGCAGCAACATGACAACACACCAACAGTCACTTGTGAAGCATCAGATTCAAAACAATATAACACAACTCTCTGCATAATCTTAGACAAAACATACCACCAGACTGTTTGATGCCATGGAAATGAGTTTTTAGTTCACTGCCAATATAAGGAGGCCACAAAAACAGAGGACCACGCGGGCCACAACAACAGACCACGCGCACACGCACGCAAGCACACACACACATTCTAGGACTCTTCGATTTTTCTTTGTCACATTCCTCCCATCTAGGCCACACAATTGGAGAAGATGGGGTTCATGTTATGAACAGATAATGGGCTTGAAAGGCTGGTCGTCGCCCCCCTCCCGTCAGCGTTTCATTTATTAAAGTCAAGTAAACCCAAACCGCAACAAGACAAAAACGCACTATACGCCCCTCCCTCTCTTTCTCTCTCCCCGCCCCTCTATCCCCCAACTCTAGAACTGCCAGAAACATCACCCAGACTCCATAGTCTCCAGAGGTTTACGGATGCCTACTTTACTACTACTACGACGACGACGACTACTACTGCCCCCCCCCCCCCCCCACCCCCCAACTTACTAAAAAGCTGCGACAGAGACCTATCTTATCTACCAACCAACATTACACCCCAAGCCCCGCCCACTGCCCCCATGACAGAAAAGACAACTCTCCAACAACCGGTGACCCCCATCTGGGTGATGTATGGATGTGCCTGTCTCCTTCCTGGATTACCTATGGGCGGGAGGGACGGAGGGTAGGAGACGACTGGGCTGTGGGGTTATTAGGGGGGTCGGGGGTGGGGATGGGGATGGGGTCGTGGGAAGGGGGGTGGGGGCGCTGAAGTGGTATGGAATTCATTAACCCAGGACAGCCATCACTCAAACGTCCCCAAACATGTCAACCGCTCGCCCTTCTTCTACCTCCCTCCCCACACACTGCTTCGTACAATACATACATACATACATCATCCCCATCACGTGCCATTCACGGCTCCCACCATAACATCATCATTGACTGACTCATCAAATCATTATCCCCACTCATCATCATCCATCCTGCCACAGGCTCTAGACAGAAACTCTTAATCATTATTGTGTAAAACAAATAACTGAATGACTGAATGGCGTGGGAACTAAATACACCGTTTCTTCAACCATGCATCGAGTTACTGGTTAAGAAAAATACGAAACACACTGATTGGAAAAAAATTAATAATAAACGGACTGGTTAGGTAAAGGTATTGAAAGAGAGAGAGAGAGAGAGAGAGAGAGAGAGAGAGAGAGAGAGAGAGAGAAACGGACTGCACGTGCTGCTTTAAGTGCTCAAATAATAAACACATTTAAAAAAATAAATAAATAAATAAAAGGAAGAAGACGACGAAAAGGTACAATAAAAGAAAGGACAGCACAATATGAAATTTTAAGCGGGAATAAAACCTGAAATATTCTTACACTGTCTGTAACCTTCAAGTTTTAATTCATATTCAATAGTATAGTGTTAACTCGCGGTCGGTTATTTTCGTTGGCAAAGGCGGGTCAGGTGATTCCAGGAGAGAAAATACGTGTTTACGCCATGTTTAATTGAAAGTCATCCATCCTATTTTCTTCCCCCACGCCATACGGATCCCCCCCCCCCCCCCTTCTCTCTCCACAATATTAGAATAAACTCCAGATCCCTATTCCATTTTTTAAACAGGGTCATGCGCCTGTGTTGGCCGGAGGGCGCAAACTGGTAGAAGGGGGAATGGGGGGAAGAGTAGTGTGAGAAACGCCATGAAAATGGGCGGCAGTACTCGGTCACAAGTGATGGCCATGTCAAACTGATGGCTTCTCGGGGCATCCAACGTCACGTCACGTCACGATGGGAGGTAAGGGAGGTGGGGGTGGGAGGTTTAGAGGAGTTAGAGGGGGTATGAGAGTGGGAACTGGCGGGAGTAGAGAGAGGCTCGTGATTTAATGGACGTAGGCAGGCAGGCATAGCTTGTTGGGGGGAAAAAAAAACCCAATGTGTATTAGATCAGCAGCAGCAAGCGCCGACAATTCATCCATCATCATCCTTTCCGCCATACCCTGGGAAAACTAATGATTTTTTTTTTTTTTTTTGGACCGGCCTTCCTATCGCGCACCCTGCTGGACTGTCGATGATCCCAGTAAATCTTTCTCTCTTTCTCTCCCTCCCCCCCCCCCCCCCCCTCCAAAAGCTACAAACTGTCTGGCATAGCGACCGACCTATCAATGTTCAAAATCATGCAATGGTATATATATTATACTGCCTGCAGCTCATGCACAGCTGACAAGTCTACCCCACTCCCAATCCACCCTCCCTCACTCCACATTGTGTCAACGGCCCCCAAACCACAGTAAGCATCACAACGTGTGAGCGGCGTTGACAGCGCCTGTACCTTGATCCCTCGACTTGTTTGGCTGATGGTACGTCCTGTGTACTCGTCAACTGAAATCCTAGTGCTTTACTCCCTCCAACCTTTACTTTATCTTTTAATCTATCGATTCGTCTTCATCATCTTTCCATTTACACATCTTTTTCTTTTCTTTTTTTCTTTTTCTTTCTTTTTTTAATGTCCATGATTTCGAAAGACTGTCTTAAGACAGCAGTGCAGAATTCGAAACACGATGCAGTTTGTTATGTACGCTGGCAATGGGAGTTTTGTAGCAGTTTGACAGTCCGAATTCGTAAACTTTGAGCATTTATCAAACTGAAAGCCGTCTCACCCCACCCCCCTTCTCAGGTCGCCCTCGCCTTAAGTTTCATGTCAGGTCACCTTTCAGGAAGTGACTATGAGATGACAAATACCGATCAAGTTTCTATTTCTAGTTTCGCGGATCCTGTGTCCTAACTGGCAGAGGTGAGGGGTGGGGTGGTGGGTTCCCAAGAGAAGGGTGTGGGGTTTGAGGGTGAGCTGCCAATCACAAGTTCACGTAAACAAATATCTCTACAGCCCGTGAAATCAGGCCTATTCTCTCTAAGACCCTGACCGTTGTACTCCCCACCTGACTTCCCTTTTTCTTTCTTTCTTTTGTCTGGGTGCACGTTTACCTGTCAAGATAGGATTCTTTGAATTTGATCTGGGGCAATTTTTTCTAAGAACATAATCGCCTTTCAATTTCTTCCACTGGATTTAAGAAAAGACTTTTTTTTTTTTTTTTTTTTTTTTTTAAAGACTACCTTTTTTCAACCCTGTTCGTGTACTGAGAACTGCTGTACACACACACACACACCATCCACTCATAACAACAAAATAAATATTTATTTAAAAAAAAAAAAAAATCGGGGGTGGTGGTGGTAGTGGTGGTGTTATTGTTGCTGGATTTAAAGAAGAAAGAAAAAAAGAAGTATCATTTATTCTATTGTTAAATGCGCTTAGAGCCGCAGAGTTAGAGCTATATATATAAATGTACTTTGTTGTTATAAAACGGCAATGTGTGATGCCATTGAAGACAGTGGTTTAAAAATGTGGGATATCTTCTTTTCAAGGCTTCCTTCACTCGTCTTTATTCTCCCGTTTTTACATTGGACAATAAAGACCTATTGTTAATCCTGACAGGAGTACCATTCTCCAGGAACTGCTTAAGACGACGACAGATCAAGTTCCAAAGAGAAAAACAGTGCTTGTAGCAGCAGTAGTAGTGACAGTCGGGGGTCGGGTTTGTGCACTGTGTAACAAGTCCAAGTGTGTATCTGTCCCATCACCAAGCAAAGGGGGTAAGAAAAAAAAAAGATTAAATAAAAAAATAATAAAAGGGGTTTTGGGGGTGGGGGTGGGTGGATACTTCCACCATCATACCAACACCCTCTACAAGGTTGTAACCCACAAATGTTATTCAATACACTGCAATGCAACACGACACGATACAACATAATACAATTCAATACGATACAATTCAATACAAAATGGTGTGCGCTTTGAAGTTCCCTTTCCGCTTCCGTCTAGCATGTATCAGCACACTGATCATATATACGGCAGGAAAACCCACCCCTCAAAGCCCACGGTGGAAAAGTTAGATGACAGCACTGCTTTTTCACTGCCCTTCATCCACGTCCATGAAAAATAACACAGACCTAATATAATAGCATGCGGCAGACAGACACAGAGAAGGGGCGGGCAGGGAGCAGGGTGGGAGAGACTGTAGAGAGAGAGAGAGAGAGAGAGAGAGAGAGAGATCGATCGATAGGTTTTAGTCCTTAGTGCGCGCACTCTTATACCGGATGTAATTCATTCTCCAAAGCTCCCCCACCCCCAAACCCACCACCTCCCCTTTTTTTTCCACTCCCACCCTCCCAACCCCCTTCCACCTGCCATTTTCTACGACGCGTGTTTCTCTCCAACTGAACCTACTCGGGAAACAAAAGAGCCGTAGAAGTTTGGCTGTTAACGTCATCGGGTTTCTTATCAACTCGACGCTTTATTCGTGAGCTTGTAAACAATACGAACCCAATTCCTACCCACCTACCCCTCCTCCTCTCTCTCTCTCTCTTTCTCACTCGTTCCTACCAGCCAGAGCCTCGCTTCTCCCTTGTCAAACGTCATGCGACTAACTTTTTCACTTCTCTGGCTTCACTTAAAATAATAAAATAAATAAAAGCCCGGAGGGGACCCCCAAAACCAAACAAAGTGGTAGGAGAGACTCTCTCTCTTGCTCCCTCACTGTGTGTGTGTGTGTGTGTGTGTGTGAGAGCGCGCTCTCGCTGGAGGGGCTGAAGGGAAAGAGACAAGGGTGCCCAAACCAGTCGAATCACTGAAATCCTAGCTGTCGAAGGCTACAAAAGGAATGAGTCATAGGCGGTAGTGTGTGACGGCACATCAGACAAAGGTATCGCCTTCCCACGATCTCTCAACTCACGTGTGCTATGGTGTGTAACGCTCGGCTCACTTGCACAGCTCTAAGTGTTTCCCACCCACTTACCACCACCACCACCCTTACCGTTACCGTTTGACACCGCCAACCCAAAACTCCGTCCGTTCCTCCTTCTTTCCGTCCGGCATCAACGCGTCGCTACGGTGGTCAGCCCGAGTCAAAACATCAACAATCTATTTTCCATCCAGGAAAGGTTAAGACTTTCCTTCAAGGGGTCTTTTCTTTTTCTTAAGGGTAGTAATGGCCATTTCAAATGGTCGGTGAGAGAAAGGGGGGGGGGGGGCTTGGGCGGGACGGGAAGGGGGTTAAAGGGGGTGCCGGGGAGAGAGAGAGAGAGAGAGAGAGAGAGAGAGAGAGAGAATTTTATTTCACTGGGTAATGAGATAAGCAATTGTACATTTTTTCATTCAGTCCAGGGGGATAACAAAAAGGGAAACGAAAAAAGAAAGAAAAACATTATAATGTATAAACAACACATGAGATACCAAGAAGAAATACTAACTACAGCTAACTGCAAAAAGAGTGCGAGAGAGACGGTGAGAAAGAGGTAGGGAGGGAGAAGGGGAGGCGAAATTGAATGCCAACCATGGAAAAAAAGCACACACACAAACCATCTTCCTCCAAATCACATTTCACACGCCATCACGATAGCGACAGCAGTAGTTCAGACACAAAACGATCATCGTTTTCATTCCCTCCAGATTGACACGACCGATTTCACAAAAGAATCCGTTTGCTGCTGACCCATCCTCTTCGGCCCTGGGTTTTACCGCGCCGGTAACGGTTACAGTAACGGAAGAGCTTTTCCGACTCGCCGTGAACTGACCTCAAGGCCGGACTAAGCGCGTTGGGTTACGCTGCTGGTCAGGCATCTGCTTGGCAGATGTGGTGTTGCGTATATGGATTTGTCCGAACGCAGTGACGCCTCCTTGAGCTACTGAAACTGAAACTGACCGACAAACGGGGATCGAGGGGTAAACCTGCCAGCCGCAATTCTTTAGTTCCATCAAATATTAAGCCGTGTCCCTCTTCTCACCATCACGCTCACCACACATGGCTCCCATGTGCCCCGGCCCCCTTTCATAACGCCATGGGGACAACACTACCAGGTAGTGGGGGGGCAAAGTATTACTAATTAAACGTCGTGGCTGACAGCAACGTTTTCAATTATGTATTGACGGTGGCACGACTGCAACCGCGAACACGTGAGAAAAAGGTTATACAGCAGCAGCAGCAGCAGCTTGTCAGCCAGCTCTGGTGGGCGGCGGCGCACATCTAAAGCAGCAGACTAGTACCGGACTGGCGTGGTTAACAGGTTGGGGTCAAATGGAAACACACACACACGCGGGTAAAATAGAAACACACACACACTATACGAGGTTTGATCACGTTCACATACACACAGACACAGCACACACTCCGTCACCCCACCCCACCCCTCACTTTAATGAAAAGACGTTAATGTCTATGACCAGCCAACAAGTGCAAACACGACCCTTCTGTCAAGGAAGACGAACGACAAGGAAGGAAGGAAATCTCAAAGCCCAAATAAACAGAATTAAAAACACACAACAACAACAACAAAAACCACCAACAACCATACAAATATAATACGAACTGGAACTGTACACACACGACGTACAGAAAAAGTGACTCATTTACAGTTGTGTTAACCTCTTTCAGACCCCGCGCGACGCACTGCCCTCTGATTTCACAAAAACGATCGAGCTTGCACTGGAGTCACCCACCTTCACCGTACTCCCCCCTCTGCCCCCAAACCCCTACTGCTCGGTAAAAGGAACATTCTGAGCAAGCAAGTAAGCGAAGACTTGAACGGATATGAACCGACACGCCGCATTCAAACTAACCACTCGTGTACAGTGAGTGTGTGTTTGTGTGTACACGTGTGTTTGTGTGTACACGTGTGTCTATGGATGGTTTTCTTTCAACTGCGTGAGTAAAGTGTGTTCAGCGCATTAAACCGAAAGCATCATGCAAGACTGTGCGCCACAAAAAAAAAAAAATTCATTATTATTCTGGCCTGAGATTTGAGTTGAAAGTTGAAGTGCATTATACATATAGTTTGAGATGTTGTTGAAATATGTTGTTACGTCTGTTGGAGACATTACCGATTAAGCAAGAGCGTTATACAAAAAGGCTTGTCGACTGCTCACGATTTCACAAAACTTAAGTCAGACCAATTACTCTGGTGATAATAAATTTAATCTCATGTTAATATTACTATTAGCATTATTATACTGTTTGTTTATTTGCTTTATTTCATTACTCACTGTTTATGAATGTTATTTGATACAATTGATAACATGGTTCATCAGCCGTCATGATAAAATTGAAGTGCAACGTTGTGAGCACAGTATAAGCTTTAAGCTTGTTGATGCTCTTTTGTCATTCATTGCATAGTAATCATGTGTACTGTTGAATAATTAAAGATTATTTAAACCAAAGTCAGACCGTGTGCATTGCAATACAGACTGCGTTTGTATAGCTGAAACAAAATGACACGACAAGAAACAAACACTGGCCAAAAAAGAAATCACCTCTGCATTCTCAACCGCCGCTCCAGTTTGAAAGAACAAACAAAAAACCTAGGGAGGTTTTGACGACCCGTCAGCAAGATGCCTAATCAATGTGAGCCCCACCCGAACCCCTGCAACCATCTGGTTTCCCTGTCAATGTCCACAGACTAATGGCTGACTGCGCTTTGCCAAAAGAAAACCTTGATTCTGCGAAATTAAAAGGCAGGCAACAGTTCTGACAAAGTCGGGGTCAAGGTCAGTCCATTTCCCTTCATTAAAGAAAAGAGGGGCGGTGGATTGCGCAAAAAGAGAAGAGAAAACCAAAGAACGAACAAAATGAAATATTAAAATAGAATGAAAAGAGAGGGTAAAAAGAATGGTCATGAATTTTAAAAAGATCAATGACAAGATGAGAGCAATCGAAAGAGAAGAAAGACGATACCGGCAGCTTGGGGGAATTTTTTTTTTTATTTTTTTTTTTTTTTTTTTTTAAGTTACAGGGGGAAAGGGTGGGTAGGTAGAGGATGGGGAGTGGGGATAAAGACCAACACACACACACACACACACACGCGCGCGCGCGCGCGCACAATGCAGCAAATCTCTCTCCTCACCAGTCCCCACTGTTCTCCTCCCCAACATAGTCAACGCTTTTAATAATATGGCTCTGATGAAAACCGACCGTAGAAGAAAGAAGCTTGTGCTTGTTCTGTTTGCATGCACGAGTGTCCCACCAGTGTTTGGGTACACGTCAATAACAAACTCTCTACCACACACCACTCACACACACACTATCTCACACACACAAGCACGCTCCAGTGAGGCAGGTCTGAGGTATAATCTAAACTCCCATAAATGCACACACACACACACACATAACCGGTGAGGGAAGTCTGGGATATACTTCCAGCTCCCATAAATTCCCAGCTCCCTTAATATCAAACAGCTACTCCTTCCCCACCACACCTTCCCCCCCCTCCTCTCCCCACCATCCCACCCACCCCAAAAAGCCTACCCTCATCAAAAAAAGCGACTCAAAAGGTCACAGCTGGTTGGCTGCAGCCATTTACTTCCCCAGCCCTTACTTCAGTACCAGGCAATTGCCAACACTTCCATTTAGTCTACCACCACCACCTCCTCCCTCACCCTGCATATAAACCAATTTTCTGCCCAAACCCCACAACCCCTATCCACACCCCCAATTTCCTCCACTCGCGACATTTACCGCTTCTGCCCTGACAACCCAACCGCCCAATCCTAGTATTTTCACAAATAAATAAATAAAATAAAAACTCAATATTTCATTCACAATTTCGAATTGAATCAAAATATTGTCTGCGTGTTTGTCAGAGCTGCCCTGTTGAAAAGTCAAGTTTTGGAGAAGGGGGGGTCGAGTGGGGGGGGTGCATGATTAGCGAAACCCATTTTGCCATTCCACCAATTGATTTGCATCGACCGGTGACTGAAAGGTGGTGGTGGTGGTGGTGGTGGTGAAGAGAACTCGGGATAAAGGTCTGTGTGGGCGTGGGGGCGAAGGGTAGGGGAGGAAAGAAACGTGTGTGTGTGTGTGTGTGTGTGTGTGTGTGTGTGTGTGTGTGTGAGTAGAGAGTGTGAGTGTGTCCGCGCGCGTGCATGCTTGTGTTTCTGTCATTCATTCTTCCATTCTTTCTGAGATGTCCACAGAGATGCACGAGTGCGAAACACTCGCTCCCTATCTGCCCACATGAATTACAAAGTCTCGGAGCGGCAACAGACGTGATTTTCCCCGCACCAAATGACAGCGCTGTCACATGCAATCAGGTGTGAAACACGCTGGAAGCAACAATTGACTGGGCTTGTCCAGCTATGAAAGAAATAAAAGAAACGTTGAAAAAAATTCTTGGGCGTTTACGCCTGTCAAATCACACAACAGAGCTCTTGTCATCAGTCTTAGAAAACTGTTGCGTTGTGTTGTGTTAGTGTGTGTGTTAGTGTTAGTGTGTGTGTGTGTGTGTGTGTGTGTGTGTGTGTGTGTTAGTGTGTTAGTGTGTGTGTGACGAAGGGGTCCGGTCTATTTGAATATGAATAAACTTAAAACCGGACTCGCCAAAACGTCGTTTCTTGCAAAGTTAAATTCGATTTTAACCTGTGTAAGTAAACCCCCAACCCTCCTCCCTCCCTCCCAGACTCCTGGCTGTATAGCATTAAGAATTTCTTAAATCTGATTCTGGCGCTCTACGTTCCCCCCCCCCCCCCCCCCAAAAAAAAAAAAGAAAAAAAAGTGAATCAAGTTTTCTACCACAGCTGCGGTCGCTCGTAAGTGAAGAGTTAGTTATGTAAAGAAGATATGTAAAGATCTAAACAGTATTTTCTATAAAGACATTTTCATATTCTTCCGTCAGAAATAAAAGCAAGCATAAGGTAAAAACAACAAGAAAACATAAATAAAACCTCCCAAACTCAGTGATAGATGTGCTGTTTTGTTGTTTTTTCGACATCATCGTTTCAGTTTAGCGAAAATGCCCCTGTTATTAAAAATAAAAAAATAAAAAAATAAAATAAAATAAAAATTTTAAAAATCCTGAATCAGGTTTATTTCAAAATCTTTTCATGCGCCAGTAGTTTGTTTTGTGCGATAATGTTGCGTTTAAGTTAATAACTGACTCCACACACACACACACACACACACAATCATTACCAGTCTTGTCGGTCTCTGTTACACGATGTGTATGTTACCGAGTTCATTCATCGGTTATCTTTTCGCAGACGACAAACATTCCATCCCGTCAACTTACACTTCCTTCAAACCCTACTGATTTCAGTGTGCCTGGCTGACCGAAGCTTATTACTGGCCAGATTATTCACAGGGCTGATTTTTCAACATCACATCAGACGACAGAACTTCGTTTTAATCATTATCTCACCCAGGAAATTTTCGGACTGTTCATTTCAGATCGTACCACCACAGTCAGCAATGCTCTGCCCGGCGAGCCAGAAATGACGTTTCAAATTCTAAAGGAAAGATTCCAGACCCAGACGACCATTTAGCGGCCAAGCAACCCTTGAAGAACAGCCCGGCTCACAGGGCTTCTTCATTCCGGCGTGTTATTAAATAAGCCCGAGGACAGAAAGTATCCTGGCTGCTTTCTGGACGGATCAGGATGAAATGCCAGTTTTGCTACAAGTACGGCTGCTCCCTGGCTCAAGATCCAGCTCCCACCCCCCACCTCCCAAAAAAAGGCATTACTTAAAACAGCATTCAAAGAACCGTGTCTGGTGACGCCGACACGGAACAAAGCAATGAACACGCCGTGCAAGTCTGTTTTTCCCTTTCTGTCAAAGCATGGAACCATTGACACTTAACGCTGCAGGTACATCTGTTATGTCACATGCACGGCATAACTTGGTGAGCTGTTATATACAACCGAGTTCTATTATCGTGTGAGTTAGTACACCTACAGCAACAATTCATAATCGTCCAAATCAGTCTGGTCTGGGTCTGTGGATGTAGAGGGAATGAAAATACCACAGACCATTCTGGTGAATCTTTGGTCATCTGGTATCCTTCGTCAGTTAATGCTTATGTTTAATGCATGGAATATAGGAATAAGCTATCGTCTTAAAATTGTTAATGTTACTATCAGGCTTTGTTAACTATAAGGCTTTGCTAACGTCTTAAAATTGTTAATGTTACTATCAGCCTCGCACATTGCTTTTCCATAAATCAATTCTGAATATGAACAACAGCAACTATTAATTACTTGTGTTAACGTCTCTCCCTTGTTGCAAATCCCCACCGTCACCTTTAAATTCCAACTTCCCTGAAAACCCTCCAACATTTCCTATGCTTGAGGTTGAGATAGAGGAAAAAGAGGAGAGAGAAAAAGATGAAAATGATGATAATGTAGGCAATGTACACTCTCAGAAGTCCAGATCCTCAGCACTTTAACTTAATCCCAAACAGGAAGGAAAAAGAGAAGAAAAAAAAAATCAGCTGCATCCCAGCAAGCAACACAGCAAGAACACAATACCACTAAATTAGCTTCTGCCTTCGTTCCATCAACTCTCACACAATTAACTCATATTCATCTTCAAATTGTATTTGAAGGGTGACTGAAAAAAAGGTACATACCACCACGTGATCGTGATCCTGCAATATAAATTGAGAAATTTGCAAATCAAGCGAATAATATCCAAAAAGAAAGCAAGTGTTTTACTGGGCACTGACAATTACAATGCTTCTAAAAGTTCAATCGAATCTTTTCACATTTGTTAATTTACTGACATGACGTTTTCTTCATTTCTGAAACTACCCTTTTCTTTCATCCGTGGGAGAGGGGCGCAATAAATAAAACGAAAGAAAAAAACAACAAAAAACAAAGAAAACACACACACACATAAAACACCACACAACTTGAACAGACCAAGACAGTACAAACCGCGCACATGTATATCATGCACATAAAACTGAAGCAGAGAGAAGCGGGGTACTCACTTGATGTGTCAGTCTTAGGATTAAGACTGGGAGCTGATGCCCAGTTCACCTTCATTTCCTGAAACAGATGAAAAAAGAAAACGATTATCAACAAGCTGTCTTGAAGAACCGAATCGGGATAACAGCGAAGATGAGACAGACGAGACAAGATTTGTGAAAAAGGGGTGTGGGGTGGGTGGGGGGAGTTGGGAAAGCGCCGACATGATAGAGAGAGAGTGGGCAGAGGGTGAAGGAGGACTGGAGTGGGGGAACAGGGGACAACAACCGTTTTCATGGTACGAATTTCCCCCTATCTTTCCCTTTCTTTCCCGACAGGAAAATGGTTGTGGTTACGATTTCTTTTCAGTAGTCATTTTTGGTCAAATTATCACACCCGTCCCTTGCACTTGGAGCACTAATGATTCTAAATCATTATTCTAACGAAATTCAACAATACAGACTTACCAATCTCTATAAACTTGCACCAGAAATCAAGCAGTAAAAAGAGCTTATGAAGCTCGACACAAGAATTTCGGAAGGGAAAAGGAGGAACTCGTGGTAGGGATGTGGGGGGGGGGGGAGATGGTAGATGGGGAGGGCGGAGGTCACGATCGAAACATCTTTCCTTACTTCGGGTCTTAGGGAGGTGCATTTCCTACGATCGAGTGTCTGACAGAGAGCGTATGCCAGCTGCTCCATTTATATCTGAGACCCCCCCCCCCCCCTCCCCCCACACACCACCCCCCGACCGCGCCCCATTCCTCTTACACCGCGCTTCTCCTCCCCCGCCCCCTTCCTCGTCCTATCTTGCTCCCCAGATCATATTCATAGGCAAAGCTATATTCATGGGCTGCCTATCCAAAAACAGATTTCCCCAATACCCTCAATCCAACAACTCAAGCACAAAAATGCAGTCTCTGCCTCATATCTCTCGCTGAGAGAGAGAGAGAGAGAGAGAGAGAGAGAGAGAGAGGGGGGGGGGGGGCGTGCACTGACACCGATTCAGAGTCCAAGGAAGCGCAATACTTCCTGTAGACAACTGGACGGTCAATTGGTGACGGTACTGTGCCCTGCTGTCTGGTCACTAAATCCTGTACAAGCAATCCCACTCTCGGGTGTGTGTGTGTGTGTGTGTGTGTGTGTGTGTGTGTGTGTGTGTGGTGGGGGGGGGGGGGGAGAAAAAGAGAAAGAAAAAAAAAAAGCCTGACCAAATAAGTCAGCGTTGTCCAGACAGGACTGACCCGAGGTGGTGATTACGGTGAGATTAAAAGCACAACAGCTCCATCCCATCCCCCTCAAAAAATGGTCCATCACCGTCAGCTCCTTCAATTGTAACACTTTTGTTATTCATTTTCTCGCATTTTTTTCCCCTGTCAAGGCGAGTGGGGGCACTGGGATGGGGGAAAAAAAGTTATTGCAATAACTCCAGGCTGGAATGGGTCAGAGTTAGGAAGAGGGTAGGACCATCACTGTTCGGCAACTCAACATCAACTTTTTTTGAGGGGTGTGTGTGTGTGTGTGGGGGTGCGTGGGGGGGGGGGGGAGAGGAGAGAAAGACATCAGAGACGTAGACCACCCCACCCCACCCCGAGGAGGGCCACAGAAATCAATAGCCGGACTGCACTCCGAAAATGATATTCTGACAAGAGTGTTGGGCGGGACAATCAATCAGCAGTAAACACTTGTGACAGGAAGCACGGGCGTTTTCCAGCGCCACCATGATAGCCAACCTGCCAGTTCAATGGCGCTAATTGCTCTCCTGGCTACTTCCTGTCTCCCCCCCCCCCCCCCCTCCTCACTCTCTACCACCACATTCGTCCGTACCCCGCCGCATCCCACCACATCACAACACACCCTGATGCTTCATATTTCTACCTGCCGCTGCCTTCATTCTGCCAGCCCAGGCGTCAACTCATCTCTCCCGCTTTCCCCCCAATATGGGGACGATGTACAGTGGTGACGCCCCACCCCCTAACCCCCTCCAACCCCCCGTGTAAAAACAACCAGAATTTCACACCCAAGAAATACGTTGAGACAATAAGCAACACGAACAATACAATACATGCAGCAACAAAGAATACAGATTGGAGATGCTCCCCACCACTACCTCTTCCCCCAAACAGAAAAACTACAGCATTCACTCACACTGCCTACTGAACACGACATGCACACGCATGCATTCGTATATCACAAACACTGACAAGACCATCGCGTCAAATGCACAGCTACATTCTCTCATTTGTACAACATTTATATACAGAAACGGGAACAAACGGACTACATTACCTTATAAATGCCTCATGAACTTAACACATAAAAGATGTCCGGATCTGTTCACAGAGGGGGAAGGGGTGTGGATGGGTGAGAGAGAGAGAGAGAGAGAGAGAGAGAGAGAGAGAGAGAGAGAGAGAGAGAGAGAGATGGACGGAGCAAAAACAAAAAAACCAACAAAAATTCAACTGTCTAAAACCAACAAACCCAACACACACGCAAGAAGGCAGTATCCTTTTGAGAAATGAAACTTCATAATAGAGTGCACACGAATCGAAACGAGACAGGGACTGTGTGCCCGAGCAAGTGATTGCATGTGTGTGCACGTCTGCGCATTATGCGAATGCTGTGCATGGGTCTGTACCCTTGAGGCGCGCGCGCGTGTGTGTATGAGTGTGTGAGTGAATACTAAAAGCTTAGCTCGAGAACATGAAGGAATCTGGTCTTATCAAAACATCACCTTCATACATTCTGAATTTTTGTGTCATTCAACATCTCTATTTAAAAAAAAAAAAAGAAAAAGAAAAAAAAAGCCAAGTTGACGCATGTGTATGCATGCATACATTTGTATATGTACGTGTGTGTGTTAGCGCGTGCCTACGCGTGTATGAGTGCGTGCCTGCGCGCGTGCATGTGTGAATGTGTACGCGTGTGCGCTCTGGAGTGCGTGTTTTGAATACTGGTTTCCTCACACTCCCTAGGCACCCCATTCTCCTTTCGTGCAGTCCTTCCACTAAAGTCCACACCGTTGTCGGATGGAACGGAAGGGAGGGAACTTTTACAGACCCCTCTCCAACCATCAACCCCCCTCCCCTGCGCCCTCTTTTCTACCCCAGTCTTGTTTTACAAGTCGATGCCTTTTTTATGGCGCTCCTCAACTCTTGTAATTCCCTCTTCCTTGTACCCCCACACCCTCACCCCGCCCACCAGTACCTCGACACTGCAACAAAGTTCTAAAGGGTGGGTAAGGAGCGGTTGGTGTGGTGTGGGGAGAGAACTCCCCTCCTCCCCTCCCCCCTTCTGACAACTCCCTCTCTCCAAACCTCATCTCTTTCACCGACTTCACAGAGAGAGAGAGAGAAGAAAGCTGGGACAGACAGGCAGAGAGCAGACAGCGAAGCTGGGGCAGGCGGACAGACAGACAGACGGACAGACAGTCGGACAGGGCGGTCGGTGTAAGCTAAGCGGTGCAAACATTCAGCAGCACCCCCAGGGGAGTCCCGCACCACCACCGGGCACCATGGCAACCAACGCCCGCGTCCCTCCCCCTAGAGGCGCCCACCCCAGCCCGCGGCAGCACACACACACACACACCCACCACACGAGACACCAGCCGCCATGGCCACGACACCAACTAAAACCGCCAACCAACCCCCTCGCCACAACATGACGACAACCAGTCCGGCCGGATGGACTGGCTGCAGGGCTGTGGTGCTTGCACTGCTGCGGCCAACTAGTCAGCCAAGCTAGCTAGCTAGCCAGCCAGGTTGGTTGGTTGGTTGGTTGGTGGCCCTCAGCTCCTCTCGCATTCCCTTTAAATAATGCATCACCAAACTCCAGGAGAGCCTCCTCCTCATCCACTGCTCATCAACTCCACTCTACAGCACACCACCACTCAAACACCACTACTCAAACACCACTCTACAGCACACCACCACTCAAACACCACTACTCAAACACCACTCTACAGCACACCACCACTCAAACACCACTACTCAAACACCACTCTACAGCACACCACCACTCAAACACCACTACTCAAACACCACTCTACAGCACACCACTACTCAAACACCACTCTACAGCACACCACCACTGAAACAGTAGAGAGGAAAGAATAAAGGGGGGAGGGGGAGGGCGAGATCTGAGAGTGCCTTTTGTAAGATCCCCAAAGTCAAAGTTAACGATCTCTGAATCACTCCGAAACTACAGAAATTGACCGACGACGGAGCATCCTCACCAACTTGAATTTCCCACGACAGTGAGAGAACGCATAAAAAGACAATCAAATCAAATGCAAACCACAAGCACACACCCCTTTCCCCCCCACACTAAACTGTGTGTGTGTGTGTGTGTGTGTGCTATGCACTGCGTCAATACAGAAGATATGTTCTCCTCAACATCTAAGTACAATAGCGATACCCCACACCCCCTCCCCTCCAGTCCTGTCCCCTTCACCATCCCCTACCCCATCAACAATTTCTGTTTAAATTACGTTTCCCGTCGACACAAATCATCCGAGAGAGAGTGACACAGTCCACCGCTTATCGCGGATATGATCTAAAAAGGTGTTATCACTATCCACGTCGCCCTGGTAACATACGACACATGCCTCCTCCCATCAAGGTCTGTATATATTCATATCAATAATGAATACATTACTATTCAGTATGAAGCGCGTCCCACAGCCACGCCACTAAAGGGAGAGAGGCACGAGGAAATGGGAAGGCTAGCGGGCCAGCGGTCGACTTTAATCAGCAGAGCATGTTCGTACATGTTGTGAACGGGTTCCGTTCCATTAACTTCCACCCCTACACCCGCTGCCAACACACACACACACACTATCACTTCCCTCCTCCCCCACACACATTCATCCACCCCCTCACCGCCCCGCCTCCCCCACGTGCTGAAGAAGAAGAATCCCCCCCCCCCACCCCCCTCCCGATCGGCAAACAAAACGAAACACCATCCAGCGTGACGTGTTGTAGCTTCACGACACAATATCACGGCCATCCACCCCCACCTCCCCTTCCCCTGGTTTGTCAGCATCTGCAATGTACACAGCAGCTGAAAACGAGGGCAAGTTGTGTTTGTGTTGTGTGTGTGTGTGTGTGTGCGCGCGCGTGCGTGTGAAAAGTGGGATGTGTACGTGCGTGCGTGTCAGAGAAAGAGGAGAGAGAGGAAAGGGGGTAAGGGAGGGAAAGAGGGAGGGAAAGGGACAAAGAGCTGGGGGGGGGGGGGGGGGGGGGGGGATTTGTGTGTGTGAGGTCTCTGGTTTCAATATGATGATGACTGAAGTGAGTCCTCTCTGTTCCTGTTCATTAATGATCAGCCCATTACGATGGATCCACCACCACCCTCCCCAACCAAGAGAGAGAGAAAGGGGGGCGGGGGGTGGGGGGGTGAAACAAACACTGACACGAGAAGAGGGGCGGGAGAGGGGGGGGGGGAGACTGATGGTCTTTATAACATACTGGTGCTTTTAATTCCAACGGCTCGTGGTTCCCGTTGCCGACAAGTGCCGTCCCTCACCGATCCGATAACCGATTACATTCTCTCACGCTTACTTAACAAGGTCCCGCAAAGAGCGCGATACTCGACTGGCGACTCCCAACCCACTCCCTCCCCCTTCTCCGCGAAGTCCCCCCTCCTTCCACCAAGACAGGAGAGACAGACACACACATACAGACAGAGACAGAGAGAGAGAGAGAGAATTATAGTGTGTGTGTGTGTGTGTGTGTGTGTGTGTGTGTATGGCTGGGCGGGTGGATGGGCTTGTGTATCTGTGCATGTTTGTGGGTGTGAGCGAGCACGTGCGTGTTGGTCGACCTTTCCCAACAGTTTTATCATCTCTTATGAAACGCGACCCGTGTTTGATTTCAATTATATACCACTTGTGATCAAACCGGTGAAACAACGACGACGACGACGACGAGTCCCCCCTCCCCTCCACATCCAACATTGATCTCACTACCCCACCACCATAACCAATTTCTTCTTTTTTTTTCCTTTTTCTTTTTGTGCCCAGCTTCCACCATGACGCCAGTTTTGCAGCTGCGCTGGCGCCCAGTAGTGCCATGTATGCTGCCATCAAATGCACTGGCAGGCAATAATAACCACCGCCACAACCCACAATCGTGCCCAGCCACACTAAAACAAAAAAAAAAAAAAGAAAAGAAAAAAAACACAAAAAAGAAAAGAAAAAAAACCACAAAAAAAGAAAATATAAAAGAAAAACACAAAAAAAGAAAAGAAAAGAAAAAAAAGAGAAAGAAAGAAAGAAAGAAGAAGAAAAAAACGAAGGAAAAAGTGTGTGTGTGTGTGTGTGTGTGTGTGTGTATGTGTGTGTGTGTGTGAAAAAGGCTTCCCCCTTACTCTACAAGCTGTGTTCGATATGGGAGGGAGGACGGGATGGATGGAGGCAGAGAGAGGAAAGGAAGGTGGGCAGAGGTATTGACCGTTCACACATCCTAGATTATGCCTGCAAGCCTGACCAGGAACTTCCTGCCCCCCCCCCCTTCCCCCCACCCACCTTCAATACAACCGTCATCCGCCATGACAGCCAAGTGTGTTTTAAAACACCATGGATTCCCACGGGTGAAAAAGCTAAGCTTTTTTTTTTTTTTTTTTTTTGTACCCCCCCCCCCCCCCTTTTCTCTTTATAAAAATGAAAAACCTTAACGATGGACCGGAAATGCGGGGAGGGACAGGATGAAAGAGAGAGAGGAGGGAGGGAAGGATGTACCAAGATGGCTTGAATTCAACAGAACACCCACCCCACGGGGGGAAAAAAACCCGAAAAGAACAAATGAGCCAGGGTTCACGCAACCCAACATAAACACAAATCCTTCACTGAATTCTTTCTATATAGTGATATAATATTACTGTCTGATATAATCGACAAGATAATCGGTTTATATCGAAAATATAACTCGTGGCCAGCATCCACAACAACGACACAACCTTCACCACCGACAGAAGCTTGATGACAGTAAACGGCGATACATATCAACGCCTTAGCTTTCAACCAAACAAACGGGCACGCTCGTATTTACATAAATGCAGACACGACTGATGACTGTGTGAACTAGCCCTGTCAATACGTTGAATTCTTTGTTTTCCTTCACACCTAATTCATCACGAGATTGGACGACTCCCCCAACCCCCACCCCACGTGAACCGCCATCCCCCCACCCCCCTAACGAACATATTCTCAAACACTAACTCCTAAGATTTCACCCAGTGTCTGGCCAAGGAAACAGATAAACAGATGAAAAAAGACCACAAGGGGCAAACACAGATAATAATAGACAAACAAATAAAAAAAGAGGAAAAAACAACAAATTCTAAAGGTGGGTTTTTGTTTGTATAGCGCTTAGGGTTTGGTTTCTGACCGAAGATAGCTTTAAAATAGTAATAATAATAATAATTAGTAGTAGTAGTAGTAGTAGGCAGGAAGATTGTGAAACCTGGAACCCTGGGGAAGAGGTAAAACACACGCTCCCAACTAAGCAGGTGGGATGAGGGAGAGAATGTGGGGAGGAAAAGTGTGTGTGTGTGTGTGTGTGTGTGTGTGTGTGTGTGTGTGTGTGTGTGTGTGTGTGCGCGCGCGCGCGCGGTGAGAAGATGGGGGTGTTCTGCGGACAGCGGCAATCAAGCGATCAAGCGACTGGTTCTAAAGTCAATGCTGTGAGGTGTGCCAGAACACCCAACATCGAGACAAGTCGACGGCAAGGGAGGAGAGGGAGAGAGAGAGAGAGAGGGGGGGGAAGCAATACAGAAGCTCGGTAATTAGGGGAGGGGGGGGGGGGGCGACATGCGAGGGGAGCGGATGAGGAAGGGGTTATGCTGGCGGCGGGTGGTTGTTGGGGAGAGGATGATGTAAATTTAACGAACAGACACGCTCTCTCTCAGCTCAATTCCAAGCGACGCCCTAATGAATGAAGGAAGACCCGGTTTCCGTTCTTTGGGGATCTGCTTCCTGTTGTACTACAGTCTGTATCACCACCACCCCAGACCACTTTTTTAATTAAGGAAAAAAAAATCTTACATATCTTTCTATCTGTGTGTGTGTGTGTGTGTGTGTGTGTGAGAGAGAGAGAGAGAGAGAGAGTACATTTGTTTTCACACATGCACATGCTGCTGTTGCATTACTTCTACACCCCCCACCCCTTTCCCTACGGTCTGCCATGAATGCACTGGCGCTCTCTCTCTGTCTGTCTCTCTCTCTCTCTCACACACACACACCTCCAGTCCCCAAGTCTGTCGTATTATCGCCAATTTAAGCTGACCGATACAGCATCTACCCATAACGCTGCTGATTTCAATCTCAGTTCGTTAGGCAGGGAGAAAAAAAACAAACAAAAAAAACACACCCCACCCTGCCCACCGAAAACGTCAAAAGAGAGAGAGCTTTCTCTGGTGTAGGATGGGAGGAGGGGGATGAGCAAAAAGAAAGATTTTTTTTAAAATTTACATCGAACATTCCACCCCCCCCCCCCTTCCTTTTTTGTTCCCCCAATCCAAAAAAAAAAAAAAAAAAGGAAAAAAAAAGGAAGGGTAGTAAAACTAAACCATCACCACGGCCAACTCAATTTCCGCAAAGCCTAGGACATGATTGCTGTGGTTGGAGGTTGGGGTTGGGGGGGGTTAGAAAGTGAAGGTGGTGAAGGTGGGAGGAGGGGGGAGGAACCAGGTACTGATTGCAGCACGCACGCACGCACACACACACGCGCACGCACGCGCACACACACACACACACACACGCGCGCGCGCGCGCCACAAGCCCCAATCCGGTAGCCGGCCGTGTGACCCGGGGCAAATCGAGTTCCAAACCATTTTGCAAGTTGGAACACAATACGGGCGCTAATCAAAATTAATGACGACTTCACTACAACGGGGCTGGAAACGTCTTAACCGAATCAGACAGGGGGACGCCGGCAGGAACAACCCGCCCGCTGAAAATTCAGTCGGCGTCTCCAGCATCAGACGAGAGAGGGGTAATCAGCGGCCCGACGACACACATATGCCTCTGGGAATCAACGACACGCCACTACCACCCATCCACTTCCTACCTACCCAGTGGTAACAACCATCAACCGACGACACCGGCACAGCGGCACCACAAACCAACAGCACTTCGGATTCCATTCTAATAACGGTCGCCATCATCGTCGTTACCAGAAGGGGGGGAAAAAAATCGTAAATTTTAAACATTAACGTCATGGTTCGATTATGGTAGAAGTCATTATCATCATGATTACCAGAGGTAAAACAGATGGAAGGATTTCCACATAATGCTGTTCTGAATGGTTATGCTGTCACTGGTCGCTCTCGACTCTTCCACCCATCCGTGGCTGCAAAATGCGCAAGCACAAAACTGAACAAGATTATATGGCCATCCCATTCTATCGCAACTCGAGGAGGAAAAAAAAAAAAAGAAAAAAAAAGAAGCAAACCCAGGGTTCCAAAGCAGGCCTTGAACTCGATGAGGGGGCACAACTGTGACCCCAGATGGTTCAATGTGGTATTGAACTTCGATGATTGAAACATTCGCCAACTCTGGAACGCGGGAGAAATCTAGGGGGTGAGGGTTGGGGGGGGGGGGGGGGGGGGGGGGGGGGAGAAAGAGAGAAGAGTGGCATGGGGAGGGCCACCACCACCACCATCCCCTCTCGCCCACCTCTCGAAAAAGAATGGCTGAAGTCACTGGCGCCTCCGGGAATGACTGCTGTCTACCACAGACGACGTCAAAACTATGGAGACTCCTCGAGTGTGCGCGGGGGCGTTATTATTATAATTATATTTTTATTTCATTTATTTATTTATTTATTTTTTAGATTTCTCAATCAAAAATGCAAAGTCTGAGTTCTTACACAACTTGAATGGAAATGTTTGTCTTCCACAACATATCTACAGGTCCTCTGTGAATCAACACAAAGCTCTGACTATTCTGTGACTGAACGGAAAGGTTTGTTCTTTTGACTGACTGAACGGAATGGTCTGTGTTCCGTCTGTGACGGAAAGATCCGTGCTCTGCTACTGAACCGAAAGGTCTGTATGCGTTCTTTCTTACAGAACTGGAAGGTCTTTTCTGTGGGAGTGAGTCTGGACAGACTGAACCAAAAGGTCTATTTCCTTACAGTACAGGAGGTCTGGTTATTTGCAGAATCATGAATGTTGTTCAGAGGACACGGGCCAGGATGATGACGGAGCACGGGGAGACAACCAGACAGCGAGATATTTCCACTGTACAAATAACGGAGGGTAACTGTCTCCGATAGACGTTTGGGCACGAGCCACAGACGACAGATCTGATTAAAAAATAAAAAAAATAAAAAATAACTTTGTCTTTTTCCTATTCCTTCTCCTCCCCTCCACTCCACCTGAATGAAAAAAAAAAAAAAATCTCTTACTGATGCATTTATTTAAATTTATTTATCAGACAACCGCCCATCTCGTATTTAAGTGTACTGAATAACCCGGACGACAAAGACGTGTTTTTCTTCAACAGTTCCTCCACTCTGACAAGGGGTTGAAGACAGACAAGATTCGCGTTATGTATAAGACAACACTGATTTACACGGTAACTGGTACCGCATTCAAACCCGTTGACGCCAAAAGCGGAAGAGGGGGTTGAGGGAAGCGGGAAGAAGGGGAGGGGTGGTGCATCAAGTTATCTTCACTACCTACCTACCTCCCCTTCACAAATCTTAAAACAATGCTTAAAACAAAGTCGGATAAGTCAGGAACAGAGGATAAGTAAGGGAGTGAGTGGGGAGGGGGGGGGGGGGGGGGGAAGCGGAGGAGGAGGGCGGGGGAAAGGGAGAAGAATCGATAAAACATTTAGCGCAAAGGACTCGGGGAAAGATGAGAGAGCTCAAAGGCTGGAGAACTGAAAGACAATTGTATACAAACGGTCTGGTTATTGATCCATCACGTCAACAGACGTGGCCCGGACACCCTGCAAGTCGGGTTGGTAAAGGCCGGGTACACGGAAGGTCGACCAGACGGCTGATCGACACTTGCCAGCGAAAACACTCGTTACACGTTTTCTTCATCAGCCACCGTGGGGGGCGTACCCCCCAAAAGAAGGGGGCCATAGATGCCATCGCTACCCGAGGAGAGATGAAGGGATGATAGCAGTGGTGGGGAAGCAGTTGGGGGGGGGGGGGGGGGGGGGGAGAGAGAGATAACTGATACAACCTTGCTGCACAAGCGCAAACTGCACGTCTTCTGTTGCCGCTTCCAAATCAAGCGATTCAACAAAGTCTCGGTGTCATAAGATTTTTTCACAGATATAACCATCTGATCAATGTTAAAACATTTAAACATTTCTCCAATGGACACTAGAACCAAACAAAAACAACTTACTCGTGAGTGCAAGGAAGTCGCCGAGAAAGGGACTCGGCGCCTCACAGACAGTTTATTTTCGCCACCTCTTCTTCCATCGTCCAAACCATACAATATTACATGGTGGGGGAAAAAACAACTAGCAGAATGCAATATCCTAACCTCTTCTTCCACGCATGGTACATCATTGCTACCCACCATTCCACCCATTCATCGATTAACTTAACATACAGGAGAGAAAAAACAGTGAACTGAACTGTTTGTTTCCCAGCAACGATCGGACATGGCAGGGAGCGCAAACAGAGAACCATAACTATGCCTTCCCTGAGTCAACAGGCATGTGCTCGGTAAACATTTCAACAAATGGTGCGGAAAAAACTGCAGAAAGACTGGTGTAGTTTCCAGACAAACCCAGCAGCATCGTAACCGAACTATAAAAATCCGGTTTTTGGCATTAAACGAAAGAATGCGTCGCCTTTTCGTCAGCACCCCCCCCCCCCCCCCCCCCCCGGTCAACAGATTCGATGCGCCGTCACACCCACGCTTTGCCTGCTATCGGTGTTTACAAAACAAAGTTGTAATGTTCTTCAAATAGGCCGCAAAATGCTGTTTTTCAAAGCTAAGCATTTTTGCTCTGACTCGACGGCGGGGTGGTCATAACAGGGGGTGGGTGGGGGTGGGGTTGGGGGGAAAGAATGGGGGGGTTGGGGGGTTCAGGAAGGAATAATATTCATGCGAAGAGGTGGGGGTGGTACGTGGAATCCCAATGTATGGAAGCTTGGGGGGTGGGGGGGGGGGGGACAAAGCGGTCAGAAAGTTCCAGTGGCGGAATGAAGTGTGCTATGATAAAGTGATGGTGCCAGAGAGGACAAGGCAATGGAGGAGAGGTTCGGGACGGGAAGGGTGGAGCGTCCAACGTGCAGGACCCCCCCCCCCCCACACACACACACACACGCCCCACCCTCAGGGTACCGTTAAGTCAGCCCCCGGACCTGGCGGGCCGGGCCAATTCTACGGCCGGTCTCAGGTGGCCTATCAAGCCCTCCGACGTCAGAATTCGGAGTCAGCGCCACACGGCGCCACTTCCATTGTCCTGACGACCCCTCCACGCTGTCCGTCCGTCTGCCAGGCACGGTCCTTCTCTCCCGCCTTTATGGCCCTCCTGCACCACCCTCCACATCTGTTGGTCCCCCCCCCCACCCCCCTCCCATCTACATACAACTCTGCCACACACACACACACGGATGACAGGGGTGGTGAGGCGAAGAGGGGGGAGGGAGGGAGTGGGGAGGGGAGGGGGTGCAATCCAGGAGGGAGAAATGAGGCGCGCGACTATCTCCCGATAAGATGAATGGCTATGGCGTTCTGCATGCTACTTTCATTCCGAACGGATCGATGCCGAAGTTATCAAACAAGGCCCATGCACGATCTATGGACTCCATTCTGCCCGGTTTTATCGTCCCGTCTATGGATGAAACCAATCCCAAAGGATGCACCGCCGACTGCCACAACTCGCTTTATGGACACTTCTCGGTATTCAAAACAAGCAGCCGGCAACAACTACACCCAGCACCGAAACGAGAGAGCACTAATTAGTCAAAGGACTTCAAGAAACGAGTACCGCGTTCGTTACACAATTGATCCTGGCCACGGAAAGACGCCGTGAAAAACGACAGCAGGGAAAAATCGACTGACTTGAGAGAGCATGAACGATGACGCACAAGACGTTTGTGTTCAACACTCCGTTACGGATGGGCTTGCTGTTCTGAAGACAGAAGGGGGTCTTCTTTTCAGTCCATGTAACTATCTTCGCAACAGTCTGAATGAAGAAGGGATACCGTCAGCTGTATCGCTCGTCCCGATCGCGACTTTTTACAGCCTGTTCCCAGTCAAGTTCTCCAAGAACACAGCAGGTAAAACGGCACGTCCAAACACGTTTGACCAAAAGAAAGTGCATTCAACTTTTTAACTATATGCAGTTCTATCATCAGTGAGTTTTTCCCCTTCCAGAGTTTAAGTTCATGGCTCCTTTTGTTCCGAAAGCTTACGTCAGACAGACATGACAGCCATACCCTAACGACCCCAAGTCCAAACGTTCCCCGCTCCATTTATTTCAACCTTCAGAACGTGGGACCAAGATGCACGCTAGGGGCAGTGGCGGCAGCCATGAACTGTGGCCAAACAGCGCAGTTGGTTCTGTTATCCGGCTAAAGCAATCAGCACTGAAGTCCACCAAAGACATAAAGAACCCAACCATGAAAATGTTCTGTCTTCGGTGCATTCACTTTTGAGTGTCTACAGCCTACATTTATCAAACGACATCGAGAGCATTTTTTCTGAATTGTTGGATGATGCATAAGGAAGTCAACCACTGAAGAGCCCATTAACGGTTTACGACTGATATAGTACGTGCCGTGCACCGAAAGTACATTCCTGCAACATGAATTGCTTCTTTGTGCAATCAAGAATACCTGACAACCCTTTAAAGCAATAACTACCTAAAAAGCCACTGATGGTCCACTTCAGATAAAATCCGTGTGCACAAAACTGCACTAACACGAGACTTCACAAATCCCCTCAACTGACTGCGCACGCGTGCACAGACACACTCGACTAATCAACTACTTCAAAGTAGTGAACTACTAGCCACAGGAAAACAAATCGATAACATAAAATGGAGGAGAACACAGAAGACGTGGGTGGTTGTGATGATGGTGGTGGTTAATGGTGGTGGTGGTGGTGGTGATGTTAGGGAGGACGTACGGATAGAGGGAGAGAGGGAGGAGGATGGGCCCGTCACCTCCACTGCCATAGGACACTGGCCATGCCGCAAAGTCATATTTGATAGAACACGGAAATTTATCATACACAGGGGACAGTGGCCACGGCGGCCCTCCGCAAGGCTGGCAGTGCGCATTACTGCCGGCCCAGCCCGGCCAATACCGGCCGAATTATTAATAATAATCCTTTTACCGCCCTCTCCGGAGAGGCTACAGATCGCCGGAGCGGGACAACGCTGTCGCAGCTGCACTAGATTATTGTAGGAGGGGTAAGATGGGGGAGTGGGGGGAGTAGCAGGGAAACCGTTCAGTCTCTTGCCACCCACCACCAACAGACGCCCCACAAGAACGCACACCTCGCCTGGTTAGAATCTTATTGGAAACTCTTGTGAAACCAAGCAACGTGTTTACTTTTCCCACCCATCCTCGTCTTTTTCGTCACTTTCTCCCCGTTGTGCCTTCATTCCAGAAACACCCCACACTGCGTTCAGCGGGGGATACAGGGTACACAGATGGATGAGAGGGGGTGGGGAGAGACAGGCAAGAAAGTGGGAGAGGAGAGAAGACAATAATATTGCGTTCGTGAATCATGTCTGTGCTCACGACCCCACACAAAAGACCTTTTCCCCTGACCGCTGTGCTGAGGCGTCAGTCTACTTATGTAACCGAAGACAAGCGATGAAAACATTTAAAAAATTTCCCTCAACTCTTGAAGACCACGCTCAGAAATGTAGCGAAACGACAGGCCGCTCAACCGTCAAATAAAACATGTTCCCTGGTGTTCGTGACACAAGAGTCCAACTTACAAGTCGCTTCCGCCCTTCACTGCGCTGTCGGAACGAGCTTGATATAACCACCACACGGAAAAGGATAAGTGATGTTGAAGGGACGGGAAGAAAAAGAAATCCCGGGGCTCAAACCGAATTATTATGGCAACACCGTGCATTACTGTCAGCCCAGTGCCGGAGTTCCCCTTTTTCTTCCTTGTTACGTTCCATCGATCGGGTTGGAAATCACTTCCACGTCCTCACCTACATATAATGTCCCCATGGTGGTTGGGGAAAGGGCGCCGGGTGAGCCGGTTTTCCTGCTCATACTTCGTCTGCGGCTTTGTCTGAAGGAAGACATGGTAGTCCGTCCTCCATAAACTGCCCAGGATGCACAAAGGCGCGTAATGACAACTTAAGTCCCTTTCTTAACGACCCTAGGTGCTGGCATTACAGCAACAAGACAATCAAATACAGACATTAAAGAATCCAAGGCGTCAATTTAGATCAAAAACAGTTTAGACGTATGACCAGCCCTTTTCTCAGAAAGCAAATATAAAAGTAAATGAGACTTTCGAACAAACGAACATGGGCATGCGACATTCATGATGACTGAACAGATGTTTGTGGCTTAGTTTGTAACTCTTCCTGGCTTCACGATTTTCTGGTTTGTTTTTCCCCCCCCCCCCCAATTTAAAAAAGAAAAAGAAAAAAAGATAAAAAAAAAAGGGCTATTCCAGCGAGTTGGAAGAAACCTTTCAATGGACTGCCGACAGGAACAGGGTCAAGTTGCTACTGGTAAGTCGAAGAATTGACAAGACTTTTAAGCAGTGGAAATACGGACTTCTGCGTTCGTTGGTTTACGACCAACAGTCGCGGTTGAACTGCAAGATCACCCCGGCCCGTGAACACCAGACAACGTCACACCTTTGTATCCAGCTGGTCTTCGATTTCGGCTTGAACACAACGCGTTCTTCAAAGCCCACGATTAGTCCTCTGCAGCCAGACGCCTAGACGAAGACATTAAGACATACTAACTTCTTGAAACACGTCATATGTGTGGCCTCCAGGGACGGAGAGTCCCGGACACTCTAAGCCTCCCAAACCGTCAGGTCCGGGAAGGTCTGGCGAGCCGGCTGTTTTTAAGGCATAATCACCGCCTTGTGGCACTGCCTCTTCCTTTAAGTGAGGGACAGGGGAGGGTGGAGGGTGGTGGAGAGGGTTGGAGCGACAGTGTGGCAGCACCATCAGAACGACCAGGAGCAGGGTGGTGGTAGTTGGTGGGGGAGGAGGGATGAAGAGAGACAGAAGGGCCAAAGGCGGGAGTGGCGCTATCCGGACGAGAGCGGCTCTCAGACACGGGTCGTAATCAGATCAGTCGGGGGGTCAAATCAACCTGATCCCCCTCCCCGACACAGCGGGCCATGGGTCTGCATACCGCGCCCTGGATTCCGCCTGCCCCCACAGCCTACAGCCAGCACAAACACTACTCCGGGGAACTAACACCCTCCGCAACCCCGCGTGCTTTTGGTCATAATGTGTGTGTGTGTGTGTGTGTGTGTGTGTGTGTGTGTGTGTGTGTGTGTGTGTGTGTGTGTTTGTGTATGTATGTGTGTGTGTGTGTGTGTGTGTGTGTGTGTGTGTGTGTGTGTGTGCGTGCGTGCGCACTTTACGTGCATGTGTCTAAGTGTGTGTGTGTGTGTGTGTATGTGTGTGTGTGCGCGCGCGCGTGCTTTACGTGCATGTGTGTGTGTGTACGTACGTACGTACGTTGTATATATGTGTATGCATATATATCATATGTAAAAGAGACGCGGGGAGAGACAGAAAAAAATTAAATAAAATAAAAAACGCGCGTGCTCGTGTGTGTGTATGAAAGTTAGGGGAGGGGCGAGGAGGGGGGTGGGGGGTGGTGGAGATCTCTTACCGGCTCTAACATGAAATTTCTAGAATGTTGACTTTGTTGGGTTTTTTTTAAGCGGCGGAGGAAAAAGTGCTTGGCCAGCAATACGTTACTTTAACCAATCGATGCCTCGTTTCGTTTGGCAATTCATACCTAGATTCATACCCGAACCCAATCCTCCTTGATGCTCTGGCCTGCCTTCACTGACATCGCCTTAACTACCGTAACAGGGTGGGAGTGAAGGGGGGGTGGGAGAGAGAGAGAGAGAGGAGGGTGGGGATAGAGACTGGTGAGTTGGGGCCGGAGGGCCTGGGGGTTCCACTCTCGAGCACGGTGCAAAATCTCCGAAACACACTCGCACACATATTTGGCGGAAAATTGGTATCAAAATCAAATCAATCAACTTGGCTTTGAGCCCAACCAACCGCAAAGCCATAGCAGTGGTGGAAAGGGTTGAAAACCTCCGTAAAATAATTCTAATGCCTACACGTGGTGGTGTTTTCCGTGTTTTCTTTTTCTTTTACCGTTCACAATATTCTGTACAATTTAAACACGTCTCGCCCCTCTTTCACAATACCAAAATGAAATCAATCAACGTGGCCCTGAACCAAGCCAACCGCACAGTCCATAGCAAGATGGAAATCCTCTGCAAACACCGTAAAGGATTTGGGGGCGCTTTCTGTTTAGAACTGGGGGGTACTTTCTTTTTTTTTCTTCTTTTTTTGTTGTCTTACTTTTTCGCCCCCTCTCCCTCCCTTCGCCCCCTCTCCCTCCCTTGTTATCTACGCTCTTTAATGAACCAGTATTTGTACAAACGGCGAACATGAAATGTTCTCTATCAATTTACCCAAAGGATATAAAGACAGACATAAAATTTCTTTAACTGCCCCTTCCCCTTTAGAATGTCTGTCAGCCTCGGGTGCGCTCAACTGGAAACACTTTTTTTTTTTTTTAACTTCTAAAATCACCTCCAGACATTGGAAACATTTTCAGACTGCGACTTTCCATCATCTTCATCATGGAGAATTGTTTCCCCTTAACTATCGTCGAGTGTGCCCCGCCCCTCTGTGTCCTCCAATCCTCCCTTTACGAACCGCCCGCCGCTCACTGAAGCAGACTACACAGAGGACAGTCAAACAAGAATCTCTCTTCCGACTTCCTTGGCCTGCTTCCATCACAACCATCACCAACCACAACAGGACGTTAGCTCGCACGATCAAACGCGAGAGCCGTGTATGACCGATTGACACGAGTTGATTTTAACCACCGATTGGTAGAAACCTTTTAAGTCATGTTGTTCAGAACATGGGTCCTGGCAAAGTCTGATCACTACGTTTGGTTTTACGCGAGGATCTCACAAACACATCATTGTGCCCCAGACAGACAGTAAACTAAATTGGTTCCTGGTTCAGTGAAGGTGGCGTAGTTCGGGGATGGTAGAGTCGTGGGAAGTGTGACCGACCTCTCCTGTGGACTTCAGTCAATGCATAATCAATGCGATCCTAGTTCTTGCACCCAGTGTGGCAAAGTAGCCTGCAAGCCACAAGACCGTCGCCTTGCCGCACCACCCACCTCCACCATCCCTATCAACTGCCACCCTCACCACAGAGGCCGCTCCTTTCTCGGCCACGTCCCCTGCTTCTTTCCAGACAGACAACTTCTGTGGACCCCACGGACTTCTACATAAGCCCGTGGGTGGACCCTCCTGGACTGGCCAGGGACGGGAATGGCCTTGCATTATTCACGTCCGGACAACAGGTGTACACCTAGGGCGCGGGTGTTCGTGCGTGCCAGCTGATAAAATGAGCCACTGCTCACTTCCCTCCTTCTCTCTTCTGCCGTGTCCGGAGGAGGGTGCGAGCGGTGCGTGCGGTTGATTCTCAAGTCCAGTTACGTGTGTGTGTGTGTGTGTGTGTATGTGTGTCGCGCGCGCGCGCGTCCATGCACGTGAAAATGCAACCAATGGTTCAACCGCTTACGCCAATCATTCTCCAATGACACGCGGACGTATTTCTCGATTCTTGAAACCCTTTTTATCTCCTCTTAACCACCCTTCAGCCAATTCCCCGCCGAAGCCTGCAGACTGGGAAGGAGGAGAGAGAGGAACACGAGGGGTGGATTTATAACTTCAATCACAACCCAGACGCTAATCCTATCATTGCAGAAAATCACCCACTGACTTTTTAAAAAATCTCCCCCCCCCCCCCCCTTTTTTTTTTCATTTTTTTTCATTTTATTTTTAAAATTCAATATCATGTGAATGTCGATTCCCTTTCCCGTGGACTTGCGGCAACAACAGCAGCACTGCTAAATAAAAAATCTGATCGAAGTGTGCGCTGGATACCGGCTATGGCAGACGGCAATCGGCTTTTCTCCAATAATATACCTTTGCTATTGATCACACTTAACTTCAGGGTTCATCCGTCGCACAGCTTTCATTCTCCATCCAGCCTCCCCTTCCCCCCACCCCGTATCCTTTTTCAGTTCTAAGATTCCTGGCATTGCAGTTCTCTGCGATGCAGTCTGCTATTCGCTGCCGTTTATCCACCTTGCGTGCGTGCAGAGTGAACTTCCTACCCATTATTAGAGAGAGGAGGATATGGAGAGAGAGTGTGATAGAGTGTGTGTGTGCGCGCCCGCGCGCGTGAATATGTGTGTGTGTGTGTGTGTGTGTGCGTGCGCGCGCGCGCGAGCTCCTGTGCACAGGATATGAGCACTGATATGCAGGAGTGTATGTGGGTGTGTACGCTCGCGCACGAGTTAGAGATGGTAGAGTCAGAAACAGAGACAGGGTGGCATGGGGAGGGGGAGAGGGAAAAAGTGAGAGGGGGAATAAGATACCGAAAAAAGAAAAGGAAAAAAAAAAAAAAAAGTTTCGCTCTTCGCCTCAACTGAAGAAACTCGAAAAGACATGGAACCGCTCAAGTCGTGCCCTACAAAAACCCCCTTTCAGTACGCCAAGTCAAGTACGCCTTGGAATCAATGAGTCTATCTCCTCCCTCTTTCTCCTCCACCCACCCAAATTCCCCTCACCCACCCACCCACATCCACCTCTCTTGTCTGTCTGTCAGCCGGTCCGACCATTGTTCCCTCACCATATTTGTTTTAGAGAGAGAGAGAGAGAGAGAGAGAGCAACAGAGAGAAAAGGTGTGGAAGGGGTGGGGGGGGGGGGGGGGGGGGCAGAGACTGGCCACGTTTGGAGAAAAAGAGAATGAAAAGAGAAAGAAAAACCCCTCCACACACGTTCACACACACACACACACACACAGCCTTCCAGACAGACCAGACCGTTGGCTGTCAACTGCAGACAGCCAGGTTCCGGCGTGGCCGTGTGGTCTAGGAGCGGGCCGACAGGACAGCAGAGCGAGGGGTCTGAGGTTCCGGCCTCCTGCCCACCCTGGTGAAATCTTCCGATGGTAAGGCTACAGGGGGAAGGGCTCTGCTGTATACCGCGTGCGTGCGCGTGCGTGTGTGTGGGTCCATGGTTGGCAATCAAAGATATCGGAGCGCAGTGATGTCACTTTACGTCGCAAAAAAGTCGTAATGGAATCAAAGCGGCTGTTGCCAAGTGAAAATCTAGAAAAGTGTATTGTTTTTGTTTTGTCCCCCCCCCCAACCCCTCTCCTCGGTTTGCTTCCCGCAATCTCTGGCACCCGATCACACACATCAAATAGGACAGCACACTTCATGCTGGAATTGTTTCATTTTCATGTGCGAGTTTATCCATTTAGGCTGTGTGCGTACGTGTGTATGCGCGCGCGCGTGTGTGTGTGTGAGAGAGACAGAGAGAGAGAGAGAGAGATTGTCTTCCCTCAGACACTGCGCATGTTCCCTCTCACCCTCCCTATCACCCAGTCTCTGAAACTATTTGTCCTGTCCACACATCTGTAACTACAACACATAAATATACGCATATAGTACATCCTTCACTGACCTGTGATTCCCTCCTTTTCTCTCTCATCCAATAAAGTATCCAAATCTAACCAAACCAAGTGAGCAGATGAAATGATCAAAACCAAGAGGCAAATTATATCATTTCTATAATCATACCCCCACCCCCCCTTTAAAAAAACCCCAAAAAACTTTATACTCTTGCCTGTCTTTTCAGCAGACTGAAATCAAATCCCACAATGACGAGGAGATGATGTTGCGTGCAACAGCAATCAATGATTTTTTTACAATGTCTCTGCAGCAAAGCGATTGCTGCTTGCTCCTCCACAACCCACCCACAAAGCCACTCCCCTCGCCCACCCTTCCCATTTCCTCCTTTCACTCCTCTCCTTCAATGCATCCACCCACCCCCCCACCGCATGCGAGGCTCTCAATGACCAGTCTAATTACAAAACGACGCCATTCACCATCATTGCCTCCCCTCCTCCGCCCCCCGTAAAAGCAGGTAATTAGGTCGGCACTGAACGCCACCATTTCTTCACACTGGCCAAACGACATCGCCGGGCAAATGACGATTCTCCCACACCGGAAAGGCTGAAGGAAAGATTTAAGACGGTTAAGGGGGAGGGTGCTGTGCGGGGTAGAAAAAGAAGTGAGAAAAACAAACAGCAAAGTGCGAGAAATTGGACGCAAGGAGGGGGAAGGGAAGGGGAGAGGTGCGCGTGCACACACAAAGGTAGAGACGACTGAGCACGTGACGGAGTTCCCGGGAAATAGAGAGAGAGAACGGTAAAAAATAAAAAAAAAAAAAAAGCTGAGAAATCATCAAGTTCAAGACTCTGGAGTAACAGCCACCGCAGTAATGTCGTGTGGCTATCTTGGAATTCCGGCATGTTGAGTAGCTTTGAGAAAGAAGGGGGGTGGGGGGGAACTATCCTGTTACCTGTACACAGCACAGTTTGTTCCATTTCTGCCACTGATGCTCGCTGTTCAAGACTGATCGACGGATGACCCGACACGTGTTTTTCAATCGCGAGCTCGCTTACGGCGCTAGTGGTGATAGCGATGAGTACATGCGCAACGAAACGAACGCGACACGGTAAGTTTTACGGTCATCTCGTCAAATATTTAGCCAGTTACGCATCT
This sequence comes from Babylonia areolata, assembly GCF_041734735.1. NCBI lineage: Eukaryota > Metazoa > Mollusca > Gastropoda > Neogastropoda > Buccinidae > Babylonia > Babylonia areolata. The sequence continues at coordinate 65,342,587 of NC_134877.1, forward strand.
CACACAAAGACTCGAACGGAGACACCTAACTGAGCGACTGGAGAATTCACTAATCTGCATTATCAAAAAAAAAAAAAAAAAAAAAAAAAAAAAAACTCTGCGGTGCGAAAAGTGATTTGTCTTTCCTCTCACTTCGGGTACTGAAGCAATTTTGATACATAATACATCTCGGTGAGTAAGGTACAACTGAAGGACGGTGGTGGTGGTGGTGGTGGTTGCGGTGGAAATTTATTGTATATATATATATATATATATATATATATATATATATATATATATATATATATATATATATAAAAAAAAATAATAATAATAATAATAATAAAAAGGAGAGAGGAGAGGAAAAAAAAAAAAAAAAAAGCATCCCCACCAAGCAAAAGAAACCACGGTTTTGAACAAGAACGTGCAACGTTCTGAACACAGTATCAGCTTTGAGCTTGTTGATGCTCTTTTGTCTTTGTTTGCTTTGTAATCATGTGTACTGTTGAACAATTAAGATTATTTAAACCAATTAAAAAAAACAAAAAAAAACAAAACCGTACATGTCGCTTCCTGTGGATTTTTTTTTTACCCCGTACCGGTCAAAAAACACGTGAAGCACCAAGCTCTCCAGTTTAGCATTTACCCGGTCACCTTCATTACAAACAGGGTGTCCGTGAATCCATCTTATCACACACACAGTCTCCGCCCCCTCTTTCCTTTCCAGTATTATCTTCGTGATAATCAATGGCTGTGTCCACGACTATCATTTCACACACACACACACTTACCACACCACACACTAAACACAGTCATGCCGTTTCTCACCTTCGGGTACCGGATCGCATCCCACTGGGCCATTTTCGAATATTTCACGTTATCGAAGTTTCACGCACAAGTCACGGCGAACACGTGTTGTCTGTAGACTGCAGTAATCCTCTGAACAAAGCACAGAAGCACACACAGCTGCTCTGAACAACGTGTTAACCAGCAAGCTGACAAGACCGACTCACAAGGTTTCTTCAGCGAAACTGTCAAGTATCTGGTAGAGTTGAGTTTAACGACCTACACAAGTATCTCCAACCAGGACGCTTTAGAACAGCGCGCTCCCCTGAACCAAGCGTCCTACACGTCCTCCGATTGGTAAGTCATTTTTGGCAGTAACCTGTGTCCTGATTGGACGACTTTCACAAAGCATACCCGCTAATGGACGGGAAAGTTTGCGTCACACTTGGATCTTGCGTAATCGTGTGTGTGAATGTGCGTGCGTGTGTGTGTGTGTGTGTGTGTGTGAGAGAGAGAGAGAGAGAGAGAGAACGCGACCAATGCCTAAGGCGATCGACGTACACAAAGAAGCAAGCATGTGCTTGTCTTCTGTCTCGTCAGTCCCTGTGTTTGTAGACCCATAGGCATTGAAATCGTTCTTACACGCGAGGAAAAATACAATGGAGGGTTCATTTGACGAACTTGTCCCCAGAGAGGATAGTTTGAGTGTTCTGTGGTAACATTTAGAATGACTTCTCATTTGCGTTTAATCATCACTTGCACTGTCTCATCAATCAACAGGATACATCTTGTTAAAAACAAATTGCTTGAGCTTTTCTTAAGTATCGAAATCACTTACGTTTCGTTCATAGTTTTAACGTTATTCATTCATTTGATTTCTTAACCAACGGCCACAACACAGTTCATATTTTAAGTCAACCTATTCAAATTCCGTTATAATTTTTTCCTTTAAGTTTTGCAATCAAACATTCTTTTAATGTGTCTGAACTGGTTGCGGAATGCAGAATTCTGCGCAAAGTGGATGTCTACTTTTAAACAGTATACCAGTTAAATCTCCATGGGAAAAGCGTTGTTTGCAAGACCAGAGCGACTCGTGTTTTCCCAATAGTGGAATCAATGTACACAAAATGTGCACAATGTTTCTGAATAGGCTGCTGAATGCTTGTCACCGAATAACCTCGAAAAAGAAAACGTTGTGCGTTATGCAGACACAGAAAAAGTAACAATTCATTCCCCCGATACTAAACTTTACAAGGAGGAAGGTGTGAGGATGCTTGACGCTTACGTGGCAATACACAAGTGTCTGGGTTCGCTTCCCGCTCTTGGCCTTTCTCCCAAGTTCGACTGGAAAATCAAATTATGCGTCTTGTCATTGAGATGAAACAATAAACCGAGGTCCCGTGTGCAGCACGCACTTAGCGCACTGAAAAAGTACCAATGGCAACAAACGTATTGTCCTCTAGCAAACATCTCAAGAAGAAATCCACTCTGGAAGGAACATAACTACATGCATGCACTCAGGGCCTGACAATCGCACTGGGTTACGCTTCTGTGAAGCATCTGCTTAGCAGATATGGTGTAGCGTACATATGGATTTGTCCGAACGCAGTGGTGCCTCCTTGAGAAACTCAAACTGAAGAACTTTCAGGTGTTACTAAGTAAACATACACCAAGCACACTGACAAATGCGTGCTTTCATGTACAACTATAAAGGTATCATATCTTTAGGCTCCCACCTAATCTTCCACAGCCAAAACCAACTCGAAGTAATCTGAGGAAGCTCAGTGGCACAACCCATTCATTTCAACCAACGTCGCTACAACATAAGCAAAAACTTTTTTCCTTACCCCCAATTTCAAGTAATGAAAGAGGCAAAATCAATCAGTAAGCCGACAGTACTGTCCAACGTACCAACCAACGGCCTCGCCTTCTTCTTTCACTCAAAATTCTGCCAAAGCGAAAGGCAGAAGCGGTGAAAGAATGATCTTAGACAACAGACAACGGTGGTCCCCCCTCTCCCCAGTAACAAACCGACCAATTACCGGTCTCCACGCCCAAGTTCACAGGGAGGAAAAAGCCTGACTCACCAACATCCAGCACAACTACTTTCTGGCTCTCCTCTCAACAAAGACCAGCAGTTTCGGCAAAGGAGGTGGTCAAAAACAACACGCTAGCCACAGAGGTATGCCCCACAGTGTTTACAACGTTGGACCAACGCGGAAAGGAACAAAAACCAACGACCAGCAAAAAGCCCTCCATGAACAAGCGTGCCTGTGTGTATTGACGCACGGTGAGCGAAGTTCCCTGACCACGAACGGGGTGGAACAACTCGTGCACTGAACTCCCTCAACTTCTGTGTTCGTCATGGCGACTTGATCTGACACTCAGCCACGTGAATTTGACAGAGCGCGTGCCGACGTTCGTTCAAGTGTACTCCAAAGTCAAATCCATTCAATTTGAATTTTGTTTCTCGGTGGGGCGAAGGTCGGCGGGTGTCGAGACAACACAAAACAAGTGGGAGGGGAAGGGACGAAACAGAACCCATGACCAAAATTAAAACAACAGGAGGCTTGACAAAGAATGAAAAGGAAATTTTAAAAAAAAGAAGAGAGAGCGAGCCAGCGAGAGAGAAACTGAAATTGGAAATAGTTTATTCCTGTAAAGGCCATAGCCCCAAATGAAGGTGTGTGTGAAACAAATTAGACATTGGCAAATACAAATATTGATATGGATTCATATTTGAAAAAAGGATTAGTGCACTATGAAAGAATTACATCTCTAATTTTGAACGCTCGATATAAAAACATACTGAAATTTCTTAAAATATGTTCGTTTGTTGATGACATTAGCGAAATCAATCGGAAAAGACATGGTTTTCTATATTTTTTCTGGAATGAGAGAGAGAGAGAGAGACAGAGAGAGAGAGAGAGAGAACATTAATTTTAGTTTTTCAGCTATGCAGTAGCGTTCCTCTTTTCAGGGTGTACGTTCATGCAATTTCTAATTACCATTTCGCCCCGACGAACCAGTATCCCCGCCCCCTTCCCTCTCTCCTAATGTCAAAGCTTAATTAAATAATTCCTTTTCAACGAAACTTTGCCAAAATTAAACCCACCACAAATAAGAGCTCTCCTAACAGATCATTGGCCAATCCATTGACTTTGAATATTTGGTCAGTCAAATAAATTCAACATATATTTTACAACATGATTCTATTCGTACAATATATGTTGAATTTATTTGACTGACCAAATATTCAAAGTCAATGGATTGTTGTAAAATATATGTTGAATTTATTTGACTGACCAAATATTCAAAGTCAATGGATTGGCCAATGATCTGTTAGAATTTCTCCTCTCCCCTCTGTTCCCCCTCCTCCACCACCTTACCCTCCATTCTTCTAAATTTTCTTCTTCTTCTTCGTGTTTTTCTTCTATTAGGCCAATTACTTTGGTGATAATAAATTTAATCTCATGTTAATATTGATATTAGCATTATTTTACTGTATTATGTACTGTTTGCTTATTTGTTTTATTTCATTATTTCATTACTGACTGTTTATGAATGTTATTTGATACAAGTCATAATATGGTTCATCAGCCGTCATGATAAAATTGAAGTGCAACGTTGTCAGCACAGTATAAGCTTTAAGCTTGTCGATGCTCTTTTGTCATTCATTGCATTGTAATCATGTGTATTGTTGAATAATTAAAGATTATTTAAACCAAGAGCTCTCCCGAGTTCAGTGCTGTGACAAGTTTCGAAAGGTTTGTGATCCGAAGCACACAAATTCTGATCAGTTTTACTTTTTATTCGTCTTCCAGTCATTTTCTTCCTCCTTTGCACTGTAATAAATACTTTATGTCGGTTTGACACCACAATATTTCCGAACACCACAAGCAAGGTAATCATAAATCGCGAAATAGTGATTGAGGCAAACGAACGTTTTCTTTTCTCATCATCGGCTATCCTGCAGACCTCGGCATGCCTGCCCAAAACAATTTATTATGCAGGCAGCATCATAGCATCATTCAAAACCTTTGTTGGGGCTGACGGAACCTCTTCGATGCACGAGACTCATTACATATCATAATATTTACTCATGGCTGTATGCCTGCGCGCGCGAGCGGGCACACACACACGAGAGAGAGAGAGAGAGAGAGAGAGAGAGAGAGAGAGAGAGAGATTGTGACAGACATGTAGACAGAAACACACAGAGACAAACAATAAAAAACGAGAATAGTTGTCAAATATCTGGCGGGTGGGTGGTGGAAGGCAAGGGGTTTGAGGGAAGGGGGGGGGGGGGGATAGGGTGTACGGGTGAAGCCAGGTTTGGAGTCCGTCCTGGATCCCTGTCCATCCCCCAGCCCCTTTTCCTTCTATCTGAACAATGACGCCATCAGTGGCCAGAGGGGAGGCCTCAATCCACACACACACACACAAACACACACGAGAGAGACAGACAGAGAGAGAGAGAGAGAGAGAGAGAGAGAGAGAGAGAGAGAGAGAGAGACAGTGAGAGAAACAGAGAGAGACATGGAGAGATTGTGACAGACATGTGTACACACATCCACAGACAAAAAACGAAAATAGTGGTCAAATATCTGGCGGGTGGGTGGGGTGGAGGGAGGGACAGAGTGTGCTCAGAACCAATAACACACACACTCTCTCTCTCTCTCTCTCTCTCTCTCTCTCTCTCTCTCTCTCTATATATATATATATATATATATATACACCGGTGAAGCCAGGTTTGGATTCGGTCCTGGGCCCCTGCCCATCCCTCCCTCCCCACCCACACACACCAACCCCCTTTTCCTTCTCCTGTGCTCTCTGAACAATGACACCATCGGAGGGCAGAGGGCTCTCCGATCAATGGACGGATGTACAAACCACCACCACCACCACTCCCAATCCTGCCACCACTGCTCTCCCCCCCCCCACCCCCACTGCCCCCAACCCAACCCCTTCCACCCGCCACCCACAAACTCTACTACTGGTACAGAAGGTGAGATGTGTCGTGCGTCCATCTCGGGCTTAATCAAGCGTGATGAAGCCACGTCACGACAGGCACCAATCAATCACAGAGCCCCCTCCAAGCTGCCTCTCACACTCTCACACCTCCAAGCTGCCTCTCACACCTCCAAGCTGCCTCTCACAGGGGACTTGCCTTGCCCACAAAACCTCACCCCAACAAAAAACCTTTTCCTCAATATATATAAACTGGGCGGAATAGAAAATAAAAGGAAAGGAAAGGAGAGAGAGAGAGAGAGAGAGAGAGAGAGAGAGAGAGAGAGAGATGAACGAAGTAAAGGGACGAAACCTTTCCCACAATACAGGAACTGGACAGAACAGAAATGAAATAAAATGAGAGAGAGAGAGAGAGAGAGTGGGGCCGGGGGCGGGGGGGGAGACTGAAACAGAGAGAGAAAAAACAGGAACAAAAGAAAGAAGTACAGGGGTTGAGAGGACGGAAGGGGATCTGTCTGAGAGCAAAGAAAGGCTGAAACAAAGGAAGATAAGAGAAGGGAAGGAGGGCGGGCGGGCGAAGGGACGACAGAGAGAAACGAAGTTTTATCTTACCAGGGTACTGAGATAAGCACAATCATAACAAAACTTTTTTTTCCTACCCAGCCTTGGGGTACAAAATCGAGAAAGAAAAGCGTCAGAAAAAACAAAACAAACAAACAAAACATAAGGAAAGAGGGGGTTGGGTGTGGAGGTGGAGGTGGATGTGGGGAGTGAGAGAGATCCACAAAAGGGGAGGCCCGAGGTGAAGAAGGAGGGGGTGGGGGACCTCACCATAACATGCATCTCGGATATCTGTATCAGAGAACGCTCAAAAGCTCAGCAGTTCAACTCGAAAGATTCTTCCAGACAGGGGAAAAACTAACACAATTATTTTTTTTACTGCATGACTCTCACTGAAGATGGATTACACAGGAACGCTGGTGCGCGAAACACACACAGACACAGACACACACACAAACAACAACAACAAAAACAACAACAACAACAACAATTTTTCAGATGATTAAAAGTATCGGTGTCCGTCAAACGAATAGAAATTTGACTCACTTTCGTGCTCGAGCCAGATTATTTCCATCATCGACTCCCCACGGTTTTCAATATGCATCCGACGCGCCCGCATGTGCGTACGTGCGATGTGTGCGCGCATGCGCTGCATGTGTACGAACTCTTTTCTGTCCAAAGTCTTCCACAGGTTCTAAGAGTCCCGCCCCCTCCACCACCACCACTCTCTCTCTCTCAATCCCACCCTCTGTAATTTCATATGGCAGTACAAGGCCTGGCACTGAATCCCATTTACAAAATGCATGTACCTCACACGCACACACACACGGGAAGGAGTGCGGGGATGGAGAGGGGACAGGGGGTGAGGGGGGGGGGGGTACGCGGGGGGGAGGGCACACAAGTGTAAGTACAAAAACAGCTGTTGATCGGAGGACAAGAAGGCAGAAGGGGTGGACGGTGGGATGTTTAGAGAGAGAGAGAGAGAGAGGTGGGGTGGGGTGAGGATGGAGACACAGACATACACACACAGACTAAAGACAGAAAGCAGCAGGGGAGAGAGAGAGAGAGAGAGAGGGAGGGAGACAGACAGACAGACAGACAGACAGAGAGAGAGAGAGACGGACAGACAGACAGAGACAGACAGAGAGAAGAGGCTGATAAATTATTCACACTCAGTGCCTGTCCCTCCCTGCCCCCCAGTTTCCTGACCCAAGTGGCAGCGTCAGGGGGCAATCAGGAAGCTGGTGACGGCCCGGGCTACCAGGCCCCACTGACCACGCCGGCACCTAGAGGAAGGGTAGAGAGAGAGAGAGAGAGAGAGAGAGACAGACAGACAGACAGACAGACAGACAGATAGGGGGGGGGGGGGGAGAGAGAGAGTAGGAGAGGAAGTGGACAGGGAGGAAGAAGAAGTGTGGTGGAGAGAGCCACACAACTGTCCGGCAGCAGGCAGCAGGCAGGCAGGCATCAGCACAATGAGAGCTGGCAGCTAATGGAACCCGCTTGGCCATCAACCTTTCATGAGGCTGGGGGTGGGGATGGGGGGACCGCAAACTTCCAAATGTCACCCTGTCTGATAGTCAGTCTTAGTCTTCACCACACGCGCGCGTTCGCGCACCACACACACACACACACACACACAAATGGCAGGGACCACTAGTCGACTGGGATGGACATATCGCTTTGGTGGCTCCGGTCAGGCCCCGCCACTGTCTACGGGTCAAGCGACAGGGTTTTGGGGGATGGGTGGGTGGGTGGAGGGGGACCAGCCCAAGAGCAAACAGCAATAACGATCGTCACCTTTACCATCACTCTCTTCCATCACCAACACCGCTAGAAACAGTGGTGGCAGCACTGCTGGCTGGACAGACTTGGATGGATGGATGGTACGCTTTATGAAATCAATATACTCAGAACCTACCCCCACCCCCCACCAAAAAAAAAAAAAAAAAAAGAAAAAAAAAGTAGGAGTGAATGAATGCAAAATCCTTTCCTGCAAGTTTCCTTACGGCGATTTTCCTTCTTTTTTTTTTTTCCTTTAAAAAAAAAAAAATAATAGGTAGTGGTCAGGCGATTCTATTCAATTCTGAACGTCCTGTACGCAAAAGTAGCGGTGTTAAGATCGGTCAGGCAGCAACTGAGTCTGGATTTTTAACAACCTGCCAGGTGACGCCCTGTCTTCGTGGTTTTGGGTCTTCTTGGTTCGGCGAAGGCTGCGGGGAGCTGGGTGGGGGTGTCCTCCTTCACTTAGCAAACCAGCCCCGTTCCCCGAGTCTCTCTCTCTCTCTCTAATTCTCGCACTCACCTAACCCTGTCACTCTCCTAACAAGAACACCCAACGACTTCTCAGAAAGATGTCACCACTCCGTCGCTCCCTTTGTCATTCAATCATAAATACATACATAGGTAGGCTGATGTATTTCGGTTATCCTTAAAACTATATTATCATTCCTCATGACACGATCTGGTCACACTATCATCTGACACACTGTTTCGCTTTCCTACACCCACCCCCACCCCCAACCCTAAAAGAGTGAAACCACAAGGGTGTGTAAAACAATATTCCTCGATCCAGACAACTCGCAATTGTCTGCCAAAAAAACTATAACCCCAAGCCCTCCCCCACCCCATCACCTCACCTCAACCTCCTCACCCAAAATTCCATTCCACAATTGCAAGCAAACTTCAAAAACTGCTCTCGTTTCTTTCCATTCCTTGTCTCCCACCCCCACCCTCCAAGCCTCGGCATATCCACCCATCTCTCTAACCCCATGCCCCCCAAACTCTCTCACTCCATCATTCCCCCTTTTCCCTTGCCTTCCCGAAACTCGTACCCGTTGTCAGCTCTCCCCCCCTCCCATCTCTCTCCCTCCCTCCCCTCTTTCTCAATCTCTTGCCTTAACAGTCTATCCTTACCCTTATCCCTGGAATAAATCAAAAGCCCCAAGGGAAATCAGTTATAAATAATTGACAGTCTCGCGTGAGGGAACAAATACCCCGACACAAACTTGGGTTTTACAACTGACGGCTCAAGTGGGTCGTAGAAAGGGAAAACAAGGATCTACGGGCGGCTATGGTTTTGTGTGTGTGTGTGTGTGTGTGTGTGTGTGTGTGTGTGTTGTTTCTCCTTTTTGTTTTTTTTGGGGGGAGACAGTGAGACAGTGAAGAGTGGGGGTGGAGAGGGTGGGAGAGAGAGAGAGAAAGGGGGGGGGGAGAGAGAGAGATAGAGAGAGAGAAGACTGTAGTGTGTGCGGGGAGGGGGGATTTACGGAATGCAGGGGAAGAGGAGGAGGAGGAGAGAGAGAGGGGCAGGCCGATACTGTCAAAGCCAGGCACCGCTCCGGACCTCCCCCCCCCCCCTTCCACCCACCCCCTCATCCCAACCCCTCCCGATGTCCCCCCTTCTATTGCCACAAGAAAGGTGGGACTGGACGGGGAGAAGAAGAGGACGACGACGATGAGTGAAGGAATGAGAGAGAAAAAGAAAAAGATAAAAAAGAAGGGAGACAGACGGATGGACACAGAACCAGACGGGCTGACACAAAGAGAAAGAAGAGATGGGGAGAAGGAGAAGGTGGTGGGGGCGGGAGGCAGAGAGAGAGAGAGAGAGAGAGAGAGAGAGAGAGGAAATTGCGCTTGCCGATCACGTCCTCGATCCTCACAGCTTTTCCATACCTCCCCTTCCTCCTTCCTCTCTGCTGCCAACAAAAGGAGGGATGAGACAGGGAGGGAGAGAAGGATGCGGTGTGTGTGTGTGTGTGTGTGTGTGTGTGTGGAAGAGGCAGAAGAAGGAACGTGGCCAGAAAGGTCGATTCCAAAACCTTCACTTCCGATGAATATCTCGTGCCATCCTATCTTCCTCAGAACCTCCACTCCCCTACCCTCCACCTACCACCCTCTCCACTTTCTCCTCACCATATTGATGAAGTGCATGTCTACAATATTCATCTTCTCTACGCATGCTTCAGGTTTAGAGATAAGCAGATTCCAACATAATAAATACATTAATTATCTCCTTTTTTTCTTATTTTAAAATAATTTTCTTTTCTTTTTTTTAATGCGGGGTGCAATACAAAACGAAGTGGGCCAATAATGGCGCAATAAATACAGCAGTGGAGGATGAAAGGAGAGAGAGAAGGAGGAGGATGAAGCACGAGACATCGTCCGCTTGGCCCCACTCCCACCCCCTGTTCCCCAAAATAGCGTCTCTGCCATTCCTATTTCACACACAGACATCTTTTGGTAATTAACTGCAACCAATTATGCCGATGTGTGCCAAGTGACTGCATAATATGAACGAAACTGATCTGCACAGCGCGCGCACACACACACACACACACATATTTTCGCCGCTATCACTCATCACTTTCTATCCTAACTCTCCCTCCTTTAATCAAGATAAAATCCTCCTCGCCTACTTTTTTTTTCCCCCTTTTTTTTTTTTTATTCATTCATTTTTCATTCCTTTTTTCTTTCTTTTTTTTCTCTCTCGCTTTTTATATGCTAGGGTGAGAGGGGGAGCAGGGTAAGGGAAGAAGGGGGGACGGTGAAGGGGAGGGGGCGGCACACTTGACAGTTTCTGACGCTGTATGCACCCAACGCACAAATACAAGCGTACACACATGCAAGACGTACGTCGATACGAAATCGATTTGGACGTTGCGTTTTCTTCCCGACCCACTTCCCCCCACCCCCAAACCCCTCCCAAGCTCTTCCACCTTCCTCCTTTCTTTTCCAGCTTCTTGCTTACTCTCCCCTGTCTTCCTCAACTTTCCTTCAGTGGGAAGCGACAAAAAAACATGTTGTTGCTTGCACCGACCAGATGAACTAACAAACAATACACCAAAATCCAACTCCCAAAACCATCGAATCCCCCACCCCCACACCCCATTTCCGGACCCCATCCCCGTACGTGTTCGATCAGTTGTGAGCGCACCACACAAGCTTCAATTCGCCTGTATTAGCTAACACACGCACGCGCACACACACACACACACACACACGTGACACGCACAAACACACACACTTCATTTTACGTGTTGCTGAACTGAAGCGCTTCCGACCTCCATGGCCACAAAACCGGGACCGTCAGTCAATACAGAGCAAACACCGTGCGACGTCAAAAGTCTACTTCTACACAAGCTTTAAAGGAAACATATAAGAAAAGAAAAAAGAAAAGAGCGAAAAATCTACGCTTCCCGGAACCACTCCTCACAGACCCCAAACGATACCTGTCAAGTTCAACCGTCCAGACTCGACCAAATAATTCAACTGTCTTGACACAACAGACTGTCCGTACCAGAAGCGTTGTTGATCAACTTAAGTTCTACCACACACGACCACATTAAGGGGGTAGGGATGTGAGGGAGGGAGGGAGGGAGGGGTGCGGGGAGGAAGAGACTCCACGCACCCCTTTAAAACAGTTGTACCCGATGGGGAAAAAAAACCAGAAGAAGAAACTGGAACAGGTGATTTGGAATGACATCATATCGTTCTTGTATCTCTACCTCTTCCTCCCTCCAAGCAAGACACCCACCCATCCCGCTTTCCCTTTCCCATGAACGAACAAAAAAACACCATCGAAAAAACAAAACAAAAAACAACAAAAACTCAAAAAAAAAAACCTCATTAACCAACCAAGTCACCGCAAACAAAATGGTCAAACGCGCACTGTACACACACTACAGCAGTTAACGAGGGCTGAAACACTGGAACATCAGGTTCAGCTTTTCTTGTTTGACTACGGTGTCACCTGATCTGATCGCCAAAGTTTGCCCTCTGCCTGCCCCCCCGCTGTCCACAGTCAGTGTAATATTCATTCAGGTCTGCCAAGTGTCAAGTTTTCCCTGTCGACCCAAACTCACCTGCTGCTGCTGCACGCTAAGCCGTCGGTAGATCGACCGTCAGCTGGTGCGCCAATAAAGCAGCAGGCGTCGTTTATTTTAAGAGAGAGAGAGAGAACGGGGACGAAGGGGGAGGGGTAAATTTAAAAAAAAAAAAAAAAAAAAAAAAAAAAAAGGCCAGAGGATGAATTTGGGGGGGAGGGGGGGGGGGCGCGGGCGGGAAGAATGAGGAAATAGAAAGAACCCCCACCCCCTCACAAAATACAATGGAAATAAAAAGAACCCCCACCCCCTCACAAAATACAATGTCCCGTCCCTTCGCTATCCCATTCCCACTAGCTGGTCCACAGAACTAGAAGCTAGAAACATGTTAACACCACCACCACCACACACATTGAGAGAGGCTGTAGGGGGTGAGGTGTGACTACTTATAAGCCTGGCTCTCATGTCTACTTTTGTGTTTTCGAGAAAAGTCTGTGACAACCACCCGGACGCTCAGTCGGCTTGTGACCTCACTTTCCTTGTCCCCTGAGAAAGAGAAGAAGAAAAAAGCCCCCCCCCAAAAAAAACAACAACAACAAAAAACAAAAACAAAACAGAACAAAAAACCCACCCACGCCCCGCAAAAGGTTCCCAAACAAACAGTTCCGCTGTTCACATCTACCAAAGTTGTTGAGGAAGAGGGGGGGGGGGGGGGGGGGGCCGCGGAAGACCACCACTAACCAATACAAGTTAATCCGATAACTGGGTCAACCGGGCTGCACGTGCGACTGAAACCCCGCAGCGCCGACTGTGACAGTCGTTCAGCCACGTCTTACTCGTAGTGGCAATACGAGGGGTGGAAACAGCTGTGTTAAGTATGAAGCGGATGGACTTTTCAACACAACCACCACCACCACCCCACCAAAACCACTTTCCCCCTCCACTTTCCTCTCTTCATTTCTATTCCGTGCTTCTGTTTGCCTGAATTTATGACTTCGCCAAATGTTGTTCAGACTTATCGAAATGACATCATAATCAATAAATATAGATGACTAAATGAATAATCAAACCAAAATGTCCCGCTGTATTTTTTATTTAATTACTCACTCTCCAATATGACTTTGTAAGCGTTTCCGTCAAAATGCATTCAAGCCAACTGGAAAATACTTCCTAGATTATAATTTATTTCGGTCCGGTGATATATAAGCATATACTTTTTTCTTTCTTTTTTTTTTTTTTTTTTTTTCTCGTTGGGAAGCTGTTCACAATGATTGGAATTACTGGATTCTCCCTCCTAACCCCAGAGAGAGAGTGGTGGGAGAAAGGGAGAGGGGGTGGGGGGGCGAGTGAGGGGTGGGGGTGGGGTGCAAACGGACTCACGAGACGTGCACAGAGACTGAAAGAAAGGGACACACCAAGAAGAAGAGAGAATTAACCACACCTCTTATTCAAGGGCCTCCTCCAGATTTCCACAGAGGGACAAAGTGACCTGTTCTAACTTGCTGCGTCACCCCTACCTTCACAAACATTTCTCTCTCTCTCTCTCTCTCCCCCCCCCCCCCTTTGTGTGTGTGTGTGTGTGTGTGTGTGTGTGTGTGTGCGTGCGCGCGCGCGCGCGCGCGTATATGTGTGCAAGAGAGACAGAGAGAAAAAGAATTATCCGCTGATTTGGACTATCATTCACAGGCCTTTCTGCCTAGAGGACTTCTGCCAATGCTGATTCAGCAAGGCAAGTCTGACTCTTCCTTTATCCTCCCTCTGTCAGACGAGGACAAGAAATAAATAGAGTCGGGCCTAGCATGGCGAGTGGGTGGGTGGGTGAGGGGGGAAAGGGTGTCGGGAGACACAAACAAAGGGTCCGCGGGTCCTCTTTGATTGTGTACTGAAGCAGCCAGGTGGCCGATGGGAAGAGAGAGCGGTGTTGAGGGAGGTGGAGGGTGTCAGACACAAGAGAAGGAAATCTGTACACAGAGACACAGACAGGGGAGGAGGGGGTGCCAAAACCAACCCATCATGAACACGTCATCTCCTCTTTGCGCTAGACGACGGGGAGTATCGTACGGGGAGTATCGTTTATGAAAGTGTTTTGGGTTTGAGACAATGCGGTTGGGGCTTGCCCCCCCCCAAGGGCGCCCCCTCTTACAGTTGGTGGTCCGGCAATGTGTTCCTAATTTCAGGAGACGTCCACCACATACGCTTGCTCACGACCCAGCGTGATAGTGCCGTTGGCTGGGGGAACGGCGAGGTGTACCAACACCAGGTAGTAGGGGGGCAATTCACTGCTTAAGGTAACCCCCCCCCCCCCCCCCACCCCCACACACACACACACAAATACCCAGCAGAACCACCCTTTGTTGTAACCTGTACACCACAGCAGTATAGTCACAAAGGGAGTTGGGGGTGGATGGGTATGGGTGGGTGACAAGGGAGTGGGAGAGAAAGAGAGAAACGACAAGCTGTGAAACTGGAGTAGACTGTCAAGGAACACGTCATCTTCCCCTTAAGACCTCAGCCGGGCTAGAGGGGAGAGGGGGAGGGGGGAATGATGGTGGTGAACTCAATTTAAAGTCGCTTCACGCTATTATATCACCCGCGACTCAATTACTCCCTTGTCTCGTTCTCATTTCTTCCACCACCACTCCAAAATCCCACTTCCACTCTCTCTTTCCTCCCCAATCCCTCACTACCCCCCACCCCCACCACCACCCCTTCCTTTTCAAATGTTACCTTCAAACTAGATCCGCACATCCACCTACCTTCCATCCGACCACACACACACACACACAAACACACTCCTCTCCCCACACACAACACCTGGGAGGAACGTTCAAAGTTCGCACAATGGCTGACTGGTAAAGTGCGAGTCCCCCCCGCCCCCCTCCCCACCCCAATCACACTCGCCATTCCCTTGTCAACCACCCCTCTCTCTCTCTCTCTCACAAAGGCTGTGGTGATGACAAAGCCAAGCCGTGTTGGTACGACACAATACAACGCACTGACACATCCAGACCTGACCTGTTCGCCAATTGCCTTCCAAAGTGCCAATACAACTGGAGAGAGGAGGAGGGCGAGGGCGCCCCCCACCCCCACACGCAAACTTCACATACCAGATAAGACAACCTGGCGACAGGCGTGTAATCGCCACACGCGTGTAAACGTCACAAACACACACGCACGCATACCCTGGCTATGTGTTGTGTGGAAAATGCACGTGTGTGTGTGCCACTGGACTGACATGGGCTTGTCGCAGTTTGTCAGCCTGTTGCGTTCAAATCGTATGATTGGGGGGTGGCGGGTAGGGGGAGGGGAGAAGAGGAAAGTGTCACTATGTGTCACTGTGTGTGCGCGCGTGCCACACTGTGTGTGTTGTGCGTGTTGGAGAGAGAGTGCAGCGTGTTGTGCACGAGGGGCAGACACCACAAAAAAAGCGTGCTCAAAACTCCAAATGCATGACATGTGATATCGATATAGAAGCTTTTATGTGGCAGACACGAAGCCCCCCCCCCCCCCCCACCCCACCCTTTCCCTCGAAACTGTGCGCACAGGTGTTGACGCTGAAATTTGGCCTTCTCTCCTCCATAAGGAGAATGCGCCCATGTACACAATTAGCATTGTGGCGTTGTCTGTGGTACGTGTCACATCAAAGGCCTCTATTGCAACCGTAATTATGCAGACGCCTCGCCCCCCCCCACCCCCTCCACCCCCCTCAAAGTTATTACTTGCAGCATAATTCTATACGCGGTCCTGTGATCTAACGATCGACAGTGCAGGAAAATGGCAACTGTGCATTGTAAAATAAATAAATAAATGAAATAAAATAAACAAACTATAGTGTCACCGGAACGGTCTTCCCCACCCCGTTACAGTGAGTCGGGCGGAGGGCAGTTTTGGGGAGGTGGCGTTAGGAGAGACTCCGTGTGAGAAAAAGATTAATATATATATATATATATATATATATATATATAAGAACATCGTCATCATCATCATTATCTTTATCCGACTGGAACGAATCCGAGGCAGACCAAGGAAGAGAAACTTTAGCGCTGAACGCCTCGAACGCATGGTGATGGAACAGCCTCTCCTCTCCTGCGTGGCGCACCAATAGTGTCAAACGCTGACGGACTCGAGTCGTCGTTAGTATTGAACAGCTCCCCACACCTGCTACCACCCACTCGAATTGTCCCACCCTACCCACCTGAACAACCCCCTCCACACCCACACACACACACACCTACCTCACTGTCATCCTCCCTCTGTTCCTTACTAATAACGGGAATCCCGCATTGTGCAACTGTCGCGACAGGGAAACAATGGCGGCAGGAGAAAGAAAATAAATGGGAGGTCGGTGGTGTGTGTGTGTGTGTGTGAGGGTGGAGGAAATGCAGAGGGGGGGACTCCATTTCCTGACAAGCCCTGGGGATTGTTTGCTTTGGTTTAAATAATCTTTAATTATTCAACAATACACATGATTACAATGCAATGAATGACAAAAGAGCATCAACAAGCTTAAAGCTTATACTGTGCTCACAACGTTGCACTTCAATTTTATGACGGCTGATGAACCATATTATGACTTGTATCAAATAACATTCATAAACAGTAAGTAATGAAATAATGAAATAAAACAAATAAACAAACAGTACATAATATAGTAAAATAATGCTAATATCAATATTAACAAGAGATTAAATTTATTGTCACCAGAAGTAATTGGCCTAATAGAAGAAAAACACGAAGAAGAAGAAAATTTAGAAGAATGGTGGGTAAGGTGGTTGGGGGGCAGGGGGGGGGGGGGGGGACAAATTGTTTGCTTTGGAGTTCGAACTTAGGCAGCACGGACCGGGATAACGAGAAAGAGGTGGATACAAACTAAAAACAGAACGCGCCTTTTCCAAAAACTATGAAGTCGATCAGCCGGCTGATCCCGCCATTTCAAAACTGTGTGGAGACACAATGGGGGGAAAAAAAGAAAAAAGAAAAAAGCGCATACATGTACATGTATCAAGTCGCATGAAGTCAAAACTAAACCCACAAGAACATTGTTATCTTTCCAGCCGAAAAGCCAAACACTTCATCATTTGTCATACTCCGGCTATTTCAGACGGACAGGGTTTTCGCTCTGAACACTTGCTCTCATCCCCGACAAAGCAGTCTGTAATCTCAAGGTTCAATCCTTCAGCGACAAGGGAAAATCACGTCATACTGCTATTAACCTTAGCCGACCGCAAAGGAGCAACTTTCAGGACTGGACAAGGGTAAAGCTGGCTCAGGATTGGTCACTGTCAACGCTGCGGACCATCATTACAACAAACTCAGCACATGTACGAGCAATGCGTGTTACGAGCAACGTTAGTCACAATCATCCTCTTTGCGGAACCTAACATGTCAGTGGAACAATTGGCCCCGAACCCTTTCCCCTGTCACGGCTGAGAGATCGTACGTGCTTCAAAAGAGGGAAGTAAAGCTGTTTGTGTCATTTGTCCTCCAACTCGACCACCACCACCACCCCGGCCTCTACCCCCACCACCCCTCTCAACACCTCCTCACTACTCAAGTTGTTTTCTATCCATTTAAAAAAAAAAGAAAAAAAAAAAAGAAAGAAAAAAAAGAAGCTGTTAGCGTAACCAGGAAGGACTCAAAATAATACCTTTGATCTCATGTGCTGGTTCATGACAAACATGTATGTCACATCTGTATAATAATAATAAATAGGGGATAGATGAGGGTGTTTCAGTGTGGAAATGATACACCCAGCACACCCCCTTCGATGCCGTCAGTTCACCACCCCCACCCCCCACCCCTAGGCTCTCTCGGCTGGCTGTGTCGTGTTGGCATGGCGGCACAGCATGGTGAAAGAGCACGTAAATAATTGAGCAGCTCCGGATAACAAGGCTCCCTCCGTCCGTCCGCTCAGCAACCAACAACAAAATGGAGGCAACGGCTTCAGCCCATGGCGCGCGTGCGCGCAAACACATACGCGCGCACACACACTCTCTCTCTCACACGCACTCTCACACACAAATGATGCCGCCATCCCGGCCCCATGTCCCCTCATTGCACACACACAGCCCCACCTCCCAATCCCCCACCCCACTCACACACACATACCCGTGCTATGAGCCCCTAGCACCAATAGAAACCCTTTATTATCAACTATTATATTTGCTGGCACCACCGACCTGTGCAACTCTCGGTGTACATAGTTACACGGCCTCCCTCATCCGTATGAAAGATTAGGCATGGATTATGCAGGGGGGCGGGGAGAGGGGGGCGGAGTTCAGGGGGTTGGGGAGACTCCTAACTGCCAGCAAGCACACAATCCGTCCTTGTCAATATTCAGGAGGCAAACGTATTATGTACGCCCGTCAGAGCAAAAACAATCGTTTCTGCTTCACACCAGGCTGAACACTGGTGGGTGACTCATTCCTATACACAAGCGCGAGCGCGCGCACACACACCCAACTTTGTTTTGTCAACCCTCACCCCACGTTCCCCAGTTCAAGTCCATTTCAAACACCCCCGTCAGCCAAAATCCATATAATACGCACATAGTATATACCCCAAACATCTCTTCAAAACCTTTCCTTTAGCTGCAGTTCTTTATTAATGTTCCCCCCCCCCCCTCCACCACCCCTATATTTTCACTATTGACAGAATGGAAGAAAAAAAGCACGGGTAGAGTGAAGAGACGGTGGGAGGAGGGTGAGACAGAACGTGTGCTCGCATATGTGCAACGCGCGAGGCAAAATATGACGGGAAATAACGGGGAGGGGGCGGGGGGTACACAGTTAAGGTGGGAGGGAGGGAGGGAGAGACCTTTTCCTCGAACTGTTAATGTAAGTTCTTCGGCACCATGACCACCGTGGTAATAATTACGGCTGGACAGGAAAGGTCAGGTGGCCGGGCTGACCCTAGCGGGTGCTCGACGCATACATGCATACATACATGCATGCATGCATATCTACACAGTCGTATGCACGTGCACGGTTCTCAAGCAACAAAACGCAGCACTTTTGTTGCTTTTTTCCCCCCCTTCACTTTTCTGGTCCATCAATGCCCAGGAAAACGGGCTGCAGATCTCAAACAAAAGAGAGACAGATATAGAGAGAAAGAGACAGACACAGAAAGAGAGAGAGAGATGGGGAAATAAAATATCTTTAAAAAAAAAAAAAAGTTATGCAAGCCCACAAGCGAGGAAAGGCGGTGGGTGGGGTGGTGGAAGAGGAGGAGGGGTGTGCGTGCACTG
>NC_134877.1:65366951-65399451 GCF_041734735.1 Babylonia areolata
CTGTACAAAAAACTAATAAAAATCACAAAGCCCGAAAGATTTGTTTATTTGTGGGGTTTTTTGTGTGTTTTTTAACTGGATACATTTTTCTCCCTGTGGGAGTGGGAATGGGAACGGGAAACACTATTAAACTGTTGAGTTGTTCTTGTTGTTTATTAATGATCAATTAGGAATCTAGCGCAAAAAATATATGGTTTCCAGTCATATCACTAGACGTGAAAACTTCCATGAATCAACTCTGAAGTTTTTCTGTTTTTCAATTATCAAAGAAACTGTCAAATTTGTGGTTACTCCCCCCACCCCCCACGCCCCCTGGAACAAATCGTTCACGAATGCACCATAGCACTGTGAGGAGAAATGAAAAACAGTGGGTATCTCTGTGTTTTCAATGCTATAGAATTGTCACTTTTTCTTCGATAAGTAAATCATTTATTCATTAAACAGCAAAGGTATATATATATATATATATATATATATATATATATATATATATATATATATATATATATATATAAAACGAAGAAGAAAAAGTGAGTATGAAGGCCTTCACTGGGTGAAGACAACTGTTTACAAAAGAGAGAAGTGATATATCTATGATAAATAAAAAGAAGAAAAAAGGTTTGTGTATATGAATATATTACCGAACTGTGATATACCCTATTATCCGGTGGGAAAATTAAAAGTTGACCCATTTACGACAGTTAAACAGGAGAGGACAAGGTTTATTCGAAATCAAGTAGAACCAGATCATTCCAATTATCCAGGCCCAGCTTTTTTCCTCACCGAAAACGGGCACGGGGAAAAAGGCATCGCGGAATCAAAACCTCGTTTGCCGAGAAAGAAGAATAAGGTTGGGTTGAACGTCAGGGCAAAAACGCAAGAGAGAGAGAGAGAGAGAGAGTGTGTGTGTGTGTGTTGTGGCTACGCGCGCGCAAGTGTGTGTGTGTGTGTGTGTGTGTGTGTGTGTGTGCGCGCGCGCTGGTGTTGTGTTTTAGTGTGTGTATGTGTGTGCGTGTGCGCGCGCGCTCAGTGAATGGGCAGCGGCGACGTGAAGGCGTGCTTCCACAACTGCAGTGCCGCCATTATTATCGGATCTGACGAGAAACGGGTATGACCCTGCAACTGCAAGCTGTCTGTCACCACACACACACACACCCACACACAAACACACACAGAGTTCCTTTCTCCACCACAAACAAGTCAGACTTCACTGGCATATGGCTTATAATTCAACCTGGTACAGGAGGAAAGAGAGATTTAGACAGCGAGGACAAAACAATATAGGAGGAAAAAGCCCCACTTTTTTTTTTCCCCTCAAAGCCTGTCCGCGTGAAAAAAAAAAAAAAAGAAAAGAAAAAAAAAAAAGAAAAAAGGTGGTAATGGCCCCGAAGTCTTTATAGCTGTCGTCAATAGGACACGTCCTGGCAAGTTTCCATGCACACATTACACACACACACACACACACTTTCTTCTGCGCCCAGATCACAACAAGCTATTCAAAAGTCCTAACGGCAATTGGCAGAGGAGAGGAGTGTCACTCATCTGTGCGGGACCCAAAACGGTCCACTTCCAACCAGAAAATTTCACCCCGGATAGAAAAAAAACCCAAAAAAAACCGCCGTCCGTCCTGCTGGTATTGCGACTCAGGACATTGATGTGCAACACTTCACTTGTGCGTACTTTGGGTTTATTGTTGCTATTATCATCATTAATTTCATTATCTTTATTCTATTTTATTCAAACATGAGAAAAATTAAAAGCTCCTATGGGCGCTTTCCACATCAAGAGCTCGTTCAACGTTTCCTTGTAAGGCATAAGCACATAATGTGCCTACAAAATGAAACTTCACCTCGAACACGTTGATTCAAACACACGACTTTTCAAATTATTCCACACTTTACTTCTTTTAATTGTATCCACTTTACTTTTTTTCTTTTTTTTTTTTTATTTAAATCATTTCTAAACAAAATCTTTTACTATATTAAGCGTCTTTTGGCTCCGATCTGACATACTGTTAAAGCAAAACACGAACAACAACAACACACATACACACAAGGAACTAAAGGAGAAACTATGAATTTCATTTCAAGCGAAAAACAGATATAGAACTCTCTCTCTTTTTCCTTACTGAATTTCATTTCAAACGAAAAACCGATTTAGGACTCGCTCACAGTGTTCCAGAGCTAATTAAAAAATAAATAAAATCAAATGATTTTAAAAAAATAAAGAAAGAAGAAGAAGAAATTGACCGGCACCAAACCGGCAGGGTGGTGGTGGCCCCAAATAGGCCAGAGAGGCACCCGAGGGTGACACGTTCCTCCAGTGTCCCTTTGTCAGGCCCACTGAAAGAGTCTGCCTCCACTGAATGCCCGGTTCTGGCCCCGGGCTTTCAGACTCAAAGAGCTCACTTCTCTGTCAGGGACCTGGCTAGAAACTGAACGAAAGGGGAGGCGGGGGTGAGTGAGTGTAAGAGGGGGGGCGCCAAGACGAGAAGAGTGAGGTACGGAGAGGGGTGGAGTGGGGGGTTCTGTGCGGGCTTTTTTTTCGCGGGGGGGGGGGGGGGGGGGGGGGGGGGGGGGGGGGGGGGGGGAGGGTGGGGGGGAGGGGGGTTTAAGGGGGACGTGATTCTGGGGTGGCCAAAGCTCACCACCTTGGCCCTCGTCAGCACTTAAAAACAGTCGGTGTTTAAAGAAAAAAGTAAATAGTGGAGGGGGGAAAAAAAAAAAAAAAAAAAAAAAAAAAAAATCTGCACACAAAACCTGAAACAGAGCAGATCAGCCGCTCTCTTGCCACGTCTTGCCATTTTTATTGCCTGTGACTGAGTCACCCCAAGGCTATTGTATACTGGTATATGCTCGCGCGCGCATGTGTGTGTGTGTGTGTGTGTGTGTGGTGTGTGTGTGTGCATGTCTGAAAGCGACAAACAGAGGGGATGGGGGTGAGACAGGAGAAAACGGCCATGACATCAGAACAGGTCGGTCTTATCACTGCCCACCTAAACCATCGCTTTTGCCCTAAGCGCCCCTTTTTCCCACGCACTTCTATATTCAATCCCCTTTTTCTTTTTTTACCACACATACTTAGCCGCCCCCCCCCCCCCCCTCCCTCCACAAAAAAACCCTCATTCTCTCTCTGCATTATCCAGTGAACACTTCTTTTCTTCTATGGTATCATGACCGTATTTAACAAGTTCAGCTAATGGCTAAATCTTCTTTCTTTTTCATAAGTCAGTCGTTTCATTGTTCATTTAAAACATAAAAAATAACTACTCTGTGAGTGTGAATGGTGTATGTGTGTGCGAGAGTGTGTATGCAAGTGTACGCGCGCGCTTGAGACGTAATGTGCTAACTCTCCTGCAATCTCCCCTCCTGTGCTGTACCTGCTTGACTTCTTCTTCTTCTGCGTTCGTGGGCTGCAACTCCCACGTTCACTCGTATATACGCGAGTGGGCTTTTACGTGTATGACCGTTTTTAACCCGCCATGTATGCAGCCATACTCCGTTTTCGGGGGTGTGCATGCTGGGTATGTTCTTGTTTCCATAACCCACCGAACGCTGACATGGTTTACAGGATCTTTAACGTGCGTACTTGATCTTCTGATTGCGTATACACACGAAAGGGGTTCAGGCACTGGCAGGTCTGCACATATGTTGACCTGGGAGATCGTAAAAATCTCCACCCTTTACCCACCAGGCGCCGTCACCGTGATTCGAACCCGGGACCTTCAGATTGAAAGTCCAACGCTTTAACCATTCGGCTATTGCGCCCGTCGTACCTGCTTGACATTGTCATGCTTTTGCGTGGCAGTGTGCAGCTAGCTCTTGAGCAAGACACGCCTGGACAGGTTTCGTGTTCGCTCAGATTGGAGTCGCCCGTCATTCTTTTCCCAACCCCCCTCGTACGAAAGTACTGCATTATATCGCAAAGCAATGCAGCAGATAATTGCCCTTCTGGCCAGGACACAATTGGCGGGAATCGGAGGGGGCGGACGTGGCGCAAAACAGCGATTTTCGCACAACGGACGGGACTACACAGTCTGTTCAGAGACACTTCCTCTTCTTAAAGTTCACTGTCGAGTGAACACAGTCACTGGTCCCAGTTAACTTGGCTGGTCGCTGTACTGCTGAACGCATCCAACAGTCTCCATTTCTGGCGGTCGTGGGATAGTATAGGAGCCGGAGTTTCGGCATGGCATGTTAACCGTGTGTTAACTCAACTACGGCCTGGGTCAATTCGCCGTACAAATGATTTCCTCCTGTCCCACACTGTGAGGAAGTGACTGTCACATTGTGATGAAATCACTCGTTTTGCTGCTCACAAGCCGAACGAACGTTCCTGTTTATCTCATCGGCGGAGGAACGAGCCTGCACGAAAGCTCTCTCACACATCACTCAAGCCTGCCCTCACTTCCGGTGGCATGCAAGGGACTCTTCCAATGCTTCGACGTGTGTGTCGGTGTCCCCCCCCCCCCCCCCCCAATTCTTTTAAGCTCACCCCGCCTACCCGGCAACCCCCGAGCCTCCCTTCTCCGTTCCTCTAAATCTGTTTCAAACGATGATGGAAAGAAAGGTAGGGGTGTGTGTGTGTGTGTGTGTGTGTGTGTGTGTGTGTTAACACGTGTTCGTTCATTCGCCTGCGCGTTCAGGAATCTGCTCCAAACGATGATGGAAAGGTGTGTGTGTGTGTGTGTGTGTGTGTGTGTGTGTGTGTGTGTGTGTGTTGCACGTGTTCGTTCGTTCGCCTGCGCGTTCAGGAAGCGCACGCTCTATCGACCCAGGCCTCAGATGCCAGTGAGGATAAAGAGACGGGACAGAGGTGAAAGCACGGCGACCTATGTCAGTACATCAGCACGATCAGGGGTAGGGGTGGGGGCCAAGGGGGGACTGGGGGGGGGAGAGAGGAAGGGGGGATGGAGGATGAATGGCTGGAGGGGGGTCATTCGAGGGGGAGCACCCCTCTGCCCCTGACACAGGCGAAATGTCACTGCATCATCCACATCCTGCCATCAAGACCTCTCTCTGCTCGGCTCCACAGTATAATCACCCTGCCCGCACTGGGACACGGCCGCCGGGCCCACACTAAACAACGGCCGGCCCTGCCCACACTTTCCTCTTCCCACATCTAGAGCTCTCTCTCCCCTCTCCCTTCACAGTCTTTACCCTTTTTGCCACCCCTTCCCCAACCTCCTAGTCTCAGTCTCTTTCTCGCGAGACTCCCTGTCTCTGTGGGCCCGAGTCACTGCCTCTCGCTCACTCTCTCGACTCCCCTCCTACAAGAACAAAACCTGAACGAAGAACACCAGCGGTATAAGCATCCATCGCTACAGTGGTACACGAGAGTACTTCATTTGATTAATTCATCCAACTGATCACCCCTACGTGTGGTCGACGAGACAAAGCGCTTAGGAATGACCCTATATTCAGGAGGGAAAGGAAACACACACGCGCGCGCGCACAGACAGAACACGGAGAGTGAGGCATGCAGAAAATGAAAGAAAGATCGGTTGCAACACTGACAGAAATTCCCAACACGAATCTTAGAGCGATCTCTTTCGCCAACAAATTTCCTGAAATCAGGAATTCCACCCCCCCCCCCCCCCCCCAACCAAATCACAAAGTTACACTAAAATCCACCACTCTCCCTCCCCCTCTCATACCACCTCAGAACCAGAGAGTCCTGGAGGCCCCCCCAACCTCAAAACCAGAGGGGCCTGGAGGCTTCCCCAAACACACCCCGTTTAATGAAAACTTCGTCAAGGGTTCAAAAGCATCTCTGTGTGGGTGAGTCACCCGTCCGTGACCACAAGACAGGACTGAAATGATGTCTGTGCTGTCCCCTTCAGTCTTCAGTCCTTCCTCCCTCCACCACCTCCAACCTTTACCACCCACCGACCACCCATCCCTGGTGCCAGTGAACGTGCCACCACCAGCGTTTTTTCCCCGTGCAGATACAATTTTCAAGTCAGCAAGTTGCCTGGTGTTCTGTGGGGGTTGTGGAGTGCGGGGGTGGGTGGGGCAGAGGGATGACTGAATTTCGGGAAGAACTCTAAACTGTCCAGAGGTTGGGTGAGAAAATTTACCCGAGGTATGGGGGGAAACAAGTTTACTGGAATAATGTCCAACGGAAACAACATTTAGGAGGGAGAGTCCACAAAAACGGGGAAAAAAGTGCGCGCAACACACACACACACACATCTCAGATGACAGATTGTGCAACAATTTCACTCAGTTCCATCTTTTCAATAAAGCACAATAAACAAAGACAACTATTCCCCCAGCCCCTTTTTTCAATAAACTTTAAAAAAAATAAAAAGTTTTAATAATACACCTGTATCCAAGACCCTGTATCCAAGACAACAAAGTCCTCAGTGACTCCTCTACAAACTCCAATCAACTCACCCCACCCCACAATACTCACACACAAAAGGACCGGAATACTCGCAATTAGCGCCCGTTTCCACCTTCCCTCTTAATGACCCCCTTTTCTTTTTCTTCAGCTGAGAAAGGAGAGAGAGAGAGGGGTGGGTGGGGGTATTACATAATGGTGACGTCACCTGTCAACGCCACCTGTTGGTGTCCAGTCCCCAGTTGGGGAGGGAGGCAGACAGTCAGGTGTGGAACAGTAGTGACAATAGGGATTTCCCCCACCCGGACAATCCACGCAAAACGACCCTGCGGCCAAGAAACTAACACCCCACCCCACCCCACATATCTTTCCTCCATCCACCTCCAACCTAGCCCCTTCTCCACCAGTCAAAGAGGTAGAGGAACAAAGGGAAAGCAGCGGCAGGCGTGGCACATGTTCGTCGTTTCTCAGATCGCTTGGAAAGAGAGAGAATGATATGACGCAATCGTCGTCACATGTCCACGTCAGCTGCCAGTGGCCAGTCTGTGAAAACAAACTGACCCACAGCCCCTACTGGGGTGGTGTGAGCGCTGAGTGGGGGTGGGGGTTATAAAGGGAGATTTTTCCACCCAGACAATCCAACACAAACAACCCTGCGGCCAAAAACCCTCACCCCCACCCATCTTTCCTCCCTCCACCTCAACTTACCCCCTTCCCCACCAGCCAAAGAGGTGTATGGGAACAAAAAGCTACCACAAACATGGACACAGGACAATAGACCAGCACCATTATTTCTTATTCTTCACAGTTCGTGGGAACAAGAACTCCATAAATTTTAATGTAAAGTCACCGACATGTATACATTTCGCTGCACATACGTCTAAACCAACAAATCGGGAAGAACAAAACTACAAAATATACAGCAAAGAGCTTCCTGAGAACATACAAAGTGAAACACAAAGCCAAGTTGGCAGTGCAGTTCTCTCTGCCCTGAAACGTTATATATAATAACAATTCTTTAACAAATTTAAAAAAAAAAAAGAAAAAAAAAAAGGAAAAAGAACATGGCAACATCTCTGGTCACACTGCAGCTTTCATTTTGCAACAAAGGGTAACAATCGAGTGTTGACATCCTGCAGTTGGTCTTTCATAGATCGTTAGAATGGACAGACTGTCAAAGCAGCCTCCAACGTTATCGCTACATGGACAATTGAGATACCACGTAATCGCCCACGTCCACGTCAGCTGCCAGTGTCCAGTCTGTACAAACAAACTGACCCAGTGCCTCTGGAGTTTAGGGGTGGAATGTTGTGCGGGTGGGGGTGGGGAGTGGTAGAAAGGGTGAAGAAATCTCCCCACCCGGACGGACAATCCTACACAAACAACCTACAACCCACTCCCCCTTTCCCTTGCAGCCCCAACGAACAAGAGGCTGCGGGAAGGAACAAAGGGCAGACAGAAACATACCACACACAACATTGGACAATGGACCAGCACCTGTTGCCTTCCTCGTTACACCAGCCTCCACTCCAATTCCCCCACCCCCCAAACACACACAGACCCTCCCCCCCCTTCCAAGGCTGACACAACACCTACAGCCGTTGACAGCAGCCTGTCAGCTCGCTCTACAAAGTCAACAACTCGTGGCCCGTCCGGGAGGGGGTAGCGGGGAGTGAGCAGGGGGGGTGCGGAGGGGGGTGTCTGTCCCCCCTCATTACCCCCTCGACTCCCCCCCCCTCCCCCCCCACACACAGAGCAATAGCATAGACTTGCTCTCACTCACTCCCTCACTCTCGTCCTCACGATCGATCGGCTTTCAAACCATTTCCAAAACCATTTCCGACACGTCTCCACATTTCTCGGGCCTGCCCGGCCACACCAGTGGAGCAGACAAGACATATGGCGAGAACAGATGATGCACAGCTAAACAAGGGCTAGCCGGATGGAATGTCAAGTCAACAAAAAAGACCAGTCGCCGGAGCAAAATAAAATAAAATAAAATAAAATAAATAATAGATTTTTTTTTTAAACAACACAACAAGGCTGGCGAAACTCTTGCCAGGGAAATCATTACAAAGTATTCATCCCCTCCTACGCCTACAAGCGCCTGCCCTTTTTCGTGTATTTATAGATCCGTTTGATGCCTTTGCTCACTTTAGGGTTAACTTCACGGGTATTTTCATGCTTTAAAATTCAATCTGTGGCAGACATTCAGTGGTACTGATACGGAGACGTATTTGATTAATACCACCACAACCACCACCCCCAACTAACCACCCACCCAACCAATAAACAACAAACATTACCAAAAACAAATGGATACAACTTTCATGTGAATACCTCTTCACTTCAAATATTCTTAAAACAATCATTCCATTATAGCAGTCAACAGACACAACATTGTTATTTTGCTTCTTATGCCTGTCACGAATGTTGTCAAGTATTTAGTTCTACTCGACAGAGCTACGAACAGAACTACGTCGTACAAGCAAAGTCATTACTTATGAAATATCTATTTCTGTAAACGCTGTCAAATCTTTATATTCTGTAATGACTTCAGCCAAAGGCACGCAACTCACCCAGAAGAACGTCGAGATTTAATTCTCTGCATGAAATAAATGAATTAAAAAGTCAGTGGCAGGCGCCGAATATTTCGGTGACAGAACGTACCTGAAATTTAACTCGGGGGGCGGGGGGGACACAACAAACGAACGAACGAGTGGGTTTCTGCAGATACAAATGTGACGCTACAAATGAACTCAACACGTTCCGAACACACGAGGCCGGCCCCCTTAACGCTACAGTGTATCATCAAGCCTTCTGACGCGTGCTGCTGCTGCTGCTCACTGTCTCTGGACTTGCAGCAGCTGATCAATTCAGGGCCATTTCTACAGCCATGTGCCTGTACAGGGGGTGTGAACACAGAAATCCACTTCACACCAAAGCAAAGATGAGCAGCTAGAATTGAGATGACGACCGAACGAGCAAGGCAAGTGACCGCTTCATTAGCCGCCCAGCCCATCCTGCGACTTGCCACAGACAGGCATTGGAGGGAAACGAAAGCAACAAGGCAAAGTGAAGAGCGGCTTTCGGGGAAAGTGGACAGTTTGGGGAGGAGGTGTGCAACAGAACGTAGAGTGGTTGGGGAAGAAGTAGAGAAAGTTGCCGGTACTCACCAGAGGGTCCTGTTTCAACGTGATGGGCACGTACTGCACGTAGTAGTAGGGGTGCATCCTCAGCCGCCTGTACGTGTGGAGCGCAATGGTGGCTGGTGATGCTGTTCCACCGAGGCGCCGGGCAATTGTTGTGGCTTGGATAATAATAGGTTATTAGCGGCGGCACGGGCCACTCTCACTGTTGGGACAACGGGACTTGGCTGCCCGCCTGTACAGCACAGCACAGCACAGCACAGCACAGCACCGCCACCAGCAGCACGCGCTACCCAACGACAGGCTCTTTCGCCTCTTCCCACTCTCCGTATTGGTCGCTGTCACAGCCTGCAGCAGCAGCAAATCGTTGCCGCTGACTCGGGGAGGGGGAGAATGTGTGTGTGAGAGAGAGAGAGAGAGAGAGAGAGAAACAGAGAGAAAGAGCTGCGGCTACAGACAGATCTGTTGACAAGGTCTCCACCAAGCCCGGCCAAAGTCCATCCACCAGATGCGGTCTGCCCTTTCTGCAAACCTCTAATCTACCTGTCCTGTCCGTCGCTAATAATCTTGCACTGTTTTCCGATCGCCTAATCCTCTCCGAAGCAACCAATGGTTCAACCGTATTCAACACACACACACACACACACCACACTACAGCACACGGTCGCTGGTCCTCTCGCTCAAACAGTGCTCGAACTACAAATGCAAACTTTTTCGTCCCCCGGATGTGAACTTATCGAGAGTACACACGATTGTGGCGGAGCAGGGACAAGCGGTAAACAGCCCCACAGCACGCAGGCTTTATGATGGCAGTAAACTCCGGTTTGGGAATCAGCTTGGGCTTCGGCCGTTTGTCTTTCCTGACCCGCTTTCAATAGTCGTAGCGTTCACCCACGCTTCATGTCTAAGCACACTACGCCGTCCTATGGCTCGTCACAGCGGCTGCAGACAGACGATGGCCCGTGTCACTCTCCCTTTGCTACGTCTTCCTGTCGATAGGTGTGTCTATGTAAATTGCAACCTATCAATCAATGGCCGCGGGCCGCCAACCACGCCGTGCGTGAGTGTCTGTGTGTGTGTGTGTGTGTGTGTGTGTGTCACCTGTGTTCAGTGAGCTGTGACGAGCGTTCGTTCAGTGATCATCTGTGCCAACCGCCGCCCGGGCCCTAGCACAGTGGTGTGACGAAGACACAAACAGGTTATGTTGTGGTGGTGGCAGCCAGTCTGGGATTCACCAGCCACTGACACAGTCCGGGGGTAAGGTACACAGGGGTGGGTAGAGGAGGAGGAGCAGCTGGCAGGGTGGTAGACGCTTTCTCCTGTCCCCAAGTTCGATTTCTGGCAGCCTGCCCTTGTTGTCGTGTCTCAACAAGCACGGGAGAGGGGGAGAGGGAGGGGAGGGGCAGAGGAAGAATCGTCAGGGTACAGGGAAGCAGTGAAGGTGAAACGACGCTAAATGACAGGGACAAAAGGCCCGCACTCAACCCCAACGCTTCAGAGCTGTCGCTGTGTAGTCATTAAAAAAAAAAAAAACAAAAAAAAACACACACACACACACCGCACTCTAAACGTGTACAGCCACACCACTCTCCTCTCTATCACCCTTTTCCTCTCCGATACATTCCGGCCCACACCACAACACACGCATCGTTCGGCCCACACCACAACACACGCATCGTTTGACAGACTCGTTGCCAGTGGGCAATCTTCAATCACCTGACCTCTTCTTCCTCTTTCCCAACGTCCCTCATCCCTCCCTCCCTATCAATAATCACCGCATCTTCCCATCTCTTTACCTCGTCCATCCAGGTCGCCACTTTTCATCGGTCGTCAGGCGGCTGGGGCTGTTCTCTCAGATCGGCGTGTAATGACATTCAAGCCAGACTCTGCATTACATCCCCTCCCCACCCCCAAAGGCCCTTTGGCAACACAGAATAACGTGCATTTTATTGGCCTGCCTTGCAAAACATCCTTTTTGCTGGGGCGAGGGAGGGTGGGGGTTGGGGGGTTGGAGTCATTTCGAAAGCGCACTGAGGGCAAGAGACCGGGACATAGACCGAGTAGTAGTGGGTGGGAGATTCGTAGTGCGACAAGTCTTCACTTGGGGGCTGTCACTCTCTCCGTTTGTCAGTGAAGTCTATACTGGTATCGGATGTCTCTCCGTTTATCCCCCCCCCCCCCCCCCTGTTTTTTTTTTTTTTGTTTTTTTTCTCCTTTCTTTTTCCCCCTCCTACACCCTACCCCTCCACCGCTCACCCCATTCCCTAAACAAGTGTGGGTACACTTGCCGCAGTTCAAGTAAATACATGTCTGGGATTCTTGGTCTTCGATTCCCATCGTCAAGGGAAACTGTGGGGCTCGGCGCCAGTCAGTCATTCACGATGTCTACATGCGAACGGCCCGGCCCTCCACTGAAGGCATCTCTGGGATCAAAACTATGCAAGACACAGACAGACTGGTCTATAGACTGAAAGGTGGGAGGGGGGAAGCACCATACCACCCTTTTAACCACCCTACCCCACCCCTTGGACACACACACACACACACCCAAGCTTTCAGTATTTCTCTTATGCCAGCCGGATCATGGACCATGTCAATAATCATATCATAATTTTCAAGATGGAACGGCAGGTCGTTGGGTACCGTAGCGACGTCCTTGCACTGACCAATCTCAGTATCAAAACAGACCGAGTGGGAAACAACCCCCCCCCCCCCCCCCCCCCCCCCCCAAAAAAAAAAACAACCCTGGTTCCTCCACGCTACTCTAACTTGAGTTACACACGATGCATGTGGTTCCAGTCACCCAAACTGAACAAGGCAACATTCCCGTCATCCCTTGAGAGAGCAGTTCAGACATAAACAACAACAGCCCAACAGTGATTCCATTAGGACAAACGACACGGGCCGATTAGCATGCGCTCCACAGACCCGACAGCAAAGTTCATTATCGTGAAAGGGTTATTAATCACAAACGAAATCGGTATAAGTTGATCTCTTCTTAAAAACAAAACTCCGAATGTGTGACTCTGTGTGTGTGTGTGTGTGTGTGTGTGTGCGCGAGAGAGAGACAGACAGACAGACAGACAGACTCGTGTGCATGCATACATGTAAAAGTGTGACAATGAGAGAAAAAAACCCGATGGGGTGTGGGGTGGGGAGGTGGCGGGGAGAAGCGGGGTGTGGTGGCGCACGTGCATTGTGTTCGTGCGTGCACACAATGCTCTGTGCATTTCTCACGGGAGTCGGGACGTCAAAACAGGGAGGGGGGGGGGGGGGGGGGGGGGGTAAGGGGAAGAATCGCCCCAGCCCCCACCTTTCTCTTTTCCTATTAAATCACCCCGCTCCAGCACTCACTCTTAACTTCACCAGAAGTCCTATTTACAGGACAGGACGAGATAGTGGGGCTTGGAAAGCTGCTTTTTGTGTGGCTGTCGCCAGTGGAAGGGAAAAGCAAAGACTTTTGAGAGTGGATGCATGCATGGGCAGGCGGGTTCACAAGTGGAAACCACGGACGGCTGACTGACCAGAAAGAATCCTAACGGATGGGAAAGCAAAGAGAGAGAGAGAGGAGAAAGAGAGAGAGAAGAAAGTCCTGGACAGTAGAGAGGTGGGAAGGGGGAGGGTAAGGGGGTGAGGGTTAGAGACCACCAACCGTGACCGTCTTTGTCTCTCGTCTCCATCTCACAACAAACAGCCCGTGGCCGTCCGCTAACTTCGTTACTGTGACAGAGCGACAACAGTAGCCAGCCAGTTCAATCGACCTTGCAGTGTGGGCACGTCCCCCTTCCATAGAGACCTACAGGCTATACAGTTAGCACTACTACTCTGTGTGGGTGAGGGTGGGAATCTCCGGGGGGTGGGGGGGGGGGGGGGTAGTAGTTTGTGGGTCTCTTCATGTCTCAAGCGACAGAGAGAGTGAGAGAGAGAGAGAGAGGGGGGGGGGGGGGGAGTTCGCAGGAACTAAGAGAGGGATCTGGGTCCGTGTGTGTGTGTGTATTCTTGTGACACCGTCTGTGGTCAGTTCGGGGAGTCTGGGGAAAGTAGGGGAGACGAAAGAATGGAGGGTGGGTGTTTGCGGAGGAAGACAGGATTGATTTTCTGCCTCCCCCCCCCCCCCCCCCCCTCCCTTTTTTTTTTTTCTTTTTTTTTTTTTTTAATCTTTTTTAAGCGCCACCAGCGTGGACGTGCATAGAGGTGCAGAGAGAGGCTAGCTTGCTCTGCCTGTCTGTCTCTCAATATTCCTCAAACAATATGCCTGTCTGCACTCTCTCTACTGTTACTGTCTACCTTGTCTTGCCGCTTACATGACAATTCTTCCACCTCAATAAAACGGACACTGCTGTTCTTTGGTGCTGCTTCACCCCAACAAGCTCCCCCACCCCCCCACCCCGCACCTCTCTCCTCCACCCAGTTTCTCAAGCTGCGTGCCAACTTCTGTGTCTGCCCTCTTCTACCACTTCTGTATCCTGCCCTTGTTGCATGAACCCTTCAGTCTTCCACTGCGATATGCACAATGGCTGTGAAGAAGTGTGCCCGGTTCTAAATCCAACACTACTGTTGCAACCACAAACAGGAGGTTACTGTTATCTTCATCAGTCTGCCCCTTCCAGCCCACCCAAAACAAGCAACCAAACAGCCTTCCATCTACCCCTACACACAGACTCTCTCTATCCTCTCCTCCCCAACCCTCTCAGGGATCGCCTTTTCGGTGGACATCGGACGTTAACCCTCGCCCAAATCAATGGCCCCATAAATCAATCAATTCCATCAAACTCCACCACATTGCTCCCCCCCCCCCCCCCCCACCTCCCCCAACATCCTCCCTCTTTCCCTATTGCCCAGTCTCTCCCTCCCTCTCTCTCTCTCTATACTTACACTGGCTGACGTGTCAGAGATAGGGAGAACGTGTTCGCGCTTATCTTGGTGAATCAACTGAGCGATGAACCGAAATGGACACCACATACTGAAAAGACACGCACGCGCACGCACACTCTCGTGCACACAAACGGAGAAAGAGTTGAGAAACTATGGGGGGAAAGAGATTAGAAGATGGAGAATCACTACGGCTGATTTAAAGTTGTCTTTAAACTTTGACGCTCTCTCTTTCTCTCTGAAAAACCCTCTCCCATCCGATAATCACAACAGCCGGTTTATAAAACCCTGCTTAAGACGTAATGTAATCCATCTCAGTCGTACACAAGGCCATTGATACCACACATCCAGTTCTCAGTCGCAAAAAGATTACCCATGAAAATAGATCGGCCAAACTTTAGGACTCATTAAATCGTTCTCCGTTCTCCCAATTAAATTACTAATGTTATCACGAGTCTCCTGTGAGATTTCTTGGGGGGAAAAGAGAGAGAGGGGAGAGAAATGTTGGCATGTTTCCGCCGATTCTTTTTATGGGATTTAGGTGCACTTATTATCATTTAAAAGACTTAGTTTTCACATTCCTGATGATTTTTCATCGACGAAGTGTTTCGGTGTGTGTGTGTGTGTGTGTGTGTGTGTGTGTGTGTGTGTGTGTGTGTGTGTGTGTGTGTGTGTGTGTGTGTGTGTGTGTGTGTGTGTGTGTGTGTGTGTGTGTGTGTGTGTGTGTGTGGAGGGACAGGGGTCGGACGGAGAGATAGGAATGCAGTGGGAAGAGATATGATTGACTATTATCGTGAAGGAATGTGGAGTACGTACAACTGGGTTCTCCACTGCAGATTTTAAGTATATTTTGTTATTTTTTCCTAACCCTAACGAATGGGTCGTCTGCAGGGGAAAACAAGGGAGAAAACTATTCGTCTGGAGTGAGTTAAAAACGACTTTACAGTGCAGTAGGATGTGTGTGTGTGTGTGTGTGTGTGTGTGTGTGTGTGTGTGTGTGTGTGTGTGTGACCATCAGTGTGTTTGTGTGACTGTGGCTGTGTGTGTGTGTGTGTGACCATCTGTGTGTGTGTGTGTGTGTGTGTGTGTGTGTGTGTGTGTGTGTGTGTGTGTGTGTGTGTGAACGCGCTCTGAGCAACAGACTACCCCCAACCCCTCTGCCAACCACCACCGTCCCCCACTCGGGTAAACTCTACTTCATGATGCAAATATCAGCACGTTCGTGAACCCGAGCCATTCAATCAATTACCTCGCAGTGGATTTTTTTTTTTTTTTTTTTTTTTTTAGAGAGAGAGAGAGAGAGAGAGAGAGAGAGAGAGAGACTGACAGATGGGAGAAGGGGGGGAGATAGAGAGGGGGGGGGAGAGAGAGAGAGAGAGAGAGAGAGAGAGAGAGAGAGAGAGAGAGAACAATTAAAGGCTGTATATCAAATGGACCGAATTTCTGCAAAGAGGTAGGGACTGTGTGGGGGAGTGGGGAGTGGGGGGACGAGTTGTCGTGGAAGAGGGAGGGGGGGGGTTGTAGGGGGAAGGTGGGTCTCAAATCATGTGAGAGATGAGAGATTGCCTGACCGCAACGCCTGTTGTGTGAAGAATGCGTCAGGCAATTTGTAAGCTGCAACGGGCACAAAGAGGCTAGGTGGGGGGGGGTTGAGGTAGGGTGGGGGAATGAAGATGGGGAGAGAGTGGGGGGGAAGGGGGGAGTTGAGGAATATGGTGTGGGGTGCCAGTTCAGCCTGTTACCCCCGTCCTCCCTAAATTGTCTTTATCGGCGCCGAGGCCAGGACGTATATAAACCCACCCCATCTCAATGGGCCAGCACTCCAAATCACACATGCGTATTACAATCCAATAACACACAGAACTCGGTTTCCTTTTCTCTCGGTTCCCCCACCCCCACCCCACAATCCCGCACCCCCCACATCTCTCTCTCTCTCTCTTTCTTTCTTTGCAGTTCAGTAAGTTATGCGATGAGCTGCGCACGCACGCGTTGTGTCCAACTGTGTGTGTGTGTGTGTGTGTGTGTGTGTGTGTGTGTGCGTGCGTGCTTGCGCGCGCGCACAAGCCTTCACGACTACGTACTGTACGTGTTTCCATTCAATAGCTATAATCTGCCAGTACAACAAAGCGGCAACACCTGTTCCTTCTATGTACAGACAAGACCGCCTGGCCAAACAATTATCTTTCTCTTCTTTTCTACCACCCACACCCATCTCACCCTACCCCCACATCCCCACCAACCCTCTCTCCCCTCCCCCTCCCGCCTCCCGACGTCTGAATCACACCAAATTAGCACGAAACAAAAGCCTGACACACGCGCAAGCTGTTGACACTTCTTCCACATGATCCCACCACAACATCGGCGCCATACCTCCACTTCATCTCTCTAATGCTCAAAGGTCAAGGCGTAATCCCTGACTATGTGTGCAATCACGTATACATCTACACGTGAAATTCAAGAACGCTATGTCTATTCCTACCATATTATGTCCCCCAAACCTGTTCACGCTTGACTTCCAAGTACGAAGAAGAAGAAACGAAGTATACTGTGCATTTGAAAAGTGTGAGAGAGAGACAGAGAGACACAGAGAGAGAGAGAGAGAGAGAGAGAGAGAGAGACACAGAGAGAGAGAGAGAGAGAGACACAGAGAGAGAGACTGTGTGTGTGTGTGTGTCCCCCCCCCCCGCCCCCCCCAACAGAGAGACAAGACAGATAAAAATACACAACAGGACAAGCGCAAGCGAAGTAATAGCCGGGGAGAGAGAGACTCACACACACACAAACAAACCCTGCATACATATTGTACAATCAATGCCATTTGTGAGAGACAGAGACAGATAGAGAGGGTGAGAGAGACACAAAGAGAGAGAGAGAGAGAGAGAGAGAGAGAGAGAGAGAGAGAGAGAGAGAGAGAGAGAGAGAGAGAGAGAGAGAGAGAGAGAGAGAGAGAGAGAAACATCAACAACAACAGTCGGACTCAGCCAGCTTTTATGTTATAACATACCCAGTCTACATAATGCATGCCGCCTGGGCACTGTGCACATCATACCCCAAGATGGATGCGGGGTGAGGGGAGACAGAGGGGTGGGGGGGTAGCGGATGGTTGATGAGAGAGTGGGGAGGCGGTGGGGGGTCCGGGGGGAACTAGGGGAACGACTGGCTATCCAACAGGCCACAAGAGTGCCAGAGTTGGGGGCTGAGGGTGGGGGATAGCCGTTGGAGCGGAGGTGGCTAACACATGAACCTTTCATGGAGTGTGGTCAGGCTGATGTTTGCTGCCTGCCTTTTGCCACTCTCTCTGTGAAAGGGGGTCGTCGGCTCTCACGTCCCCCACCCCCACAAAAGCCTCTTTTTTTGTTGTTGTTGTTGTTGTTGTACACAGTAATATTTCTTTTCATCTTCCATTTTTCTCCTGTCCATTATCATATGTCACGTGTGTGTGTGTTTCCCGTGGTGGGCGTGCCTGCAGGAAGTAGGGTGGGTTTTTTGTTTGTTTGTTGTTTTTAAACAGTGGTCCCGAGAAAAAAAGGGTTCCGATTAATTCTTTTTTAGTCTCAACTAATTTGAACCTTTTATATATATCTCTCTCTCTGTGTGTGTGTGTGTGTGTGTGTGTGTGTGTGTGTGTGTGTGTGCTGTTTTTGTTGTTGTTGTCGTTTTTAGGAAAACGTTGCCGAACGGCGAGGGGAAAAAAAAAACAACTCCTTTTTTCCCAAAAATCAAGTTATTGAACAGCAGCTCATTTAACCCTTTTAATCCCTAGTCCTCGGTACACGTTGTACGTGGTAGTTGGACTAAGAACCCAAACACCGGTACAGTGCATGTGCTACCAAGCAACCAAGTCTCTAAAAGGCGCTTTGACGGCGCGCTCTCTTTGTGATCACGGTTCGAGACCCTACTTCGGTTTGTAATGATGTTGTCATCTTGGGAGAAACACTTTGCTCCCGATTTTCCTCACACCACCCTGCTTGTTAATGCGAATATCTTATCATAGCCCCTCTCTAAAGGGGGTATTACATAACCGTTCAACGGATAGTAATCACAATACCAGCTTGTGAATGGGTAACTGACTGACTTCGGATGGGGAAGGGTTAATATAATGATGATGATGATGATGATGATGATGATAAATCAATTAATTAATAAAATATATTCTTAAAATTTTTTTTTTTTTTTTTAAACGGCGGACAGGTACGACTGGGTCCCATCTTCCCATGCCACGAGCCCAAGTCGACTCAGAAGATGTGAATCATTCACTGCCCCCGATGGCCGTAACCACAAAGGCTGTGGGACCTTCCACCTTTCCCTGTTTTAAACAAACTTTGGTCACACAAACATCATCGAAGCAACCGTATAACAGGTAAGTCAAAGCACAACAAGCAATGCTTAGAACCGTGCTCTAAACTGGCTAGTTGTAACCTTTCACTCTCCCCGTGAAAAAAGGTGGTTCTCTCTCGACTCCATGAAGCACCCCGACGTGGCCTTCCAAAGGGTTTCGCTGATGATGATGATGATGATGATGGCTGACCCTGGCCTGGTGGTCGGACCGATCCGCATCCCCCGACATCAAAACAAAGCACGGCCTTGGCCACTACGCCGTGTGATACATAGTGCCATGACCCACCGCCCGTCACTCCAACATGACTGCCATCATACCCCACCACCAACACACACACGTCTCTCTCTTTTTATTACACGAGAGAGAGAGAGAGAGAGAGAGAGTGAGTGTGTGTGTGTGCGCGCACGCGCACAGTGTGTGTACACGAGCGCATTAATTTTTCAGGGACCCAAAGAGCGGCCGTAGAATGACGCAATCAGACACCTCTGTGGCAGCACTCTGAAAAACTCATTCTACTCCCCCCCCCCCCCCCCCTTCCCCCCGGCTGACATCAGCAAACATGACAGAACAACTGGGCGTCAGCGGGAGCACAGAGTGGATTTGTTCAACACTACTGGTAACCCACCAACTGACCTTGCACCACACACTCCTACATTAAATGTGTACAGCTGCGCCTGTTATATTTCTCCATACAGAAATATACATCAAAAGTTTTGCGCCCCAAAAGTAAAAGAACAACTGCGCCACACATTTGCAAGGGGGAAAAATGTGTCCGAATCAGACCACGATAAGCAGGCAGAATAATACTGAACTCACATAAGTGGGTGAGCATTAATGTGAGAGAGAGAGAGGGGGTGGGGGAAGAGAGAAGAATGTGTGTGTGTGTGTGTGTGTGTGTGTGTGTGTGTGTGTGTGTGTCCATCCAGACAAACACTACGTCGTGGACATCATTTCGATTTCGCAACAGATGGAACGCCCCATCCCCTATCATATATGCCCACATCTGCACCCCACCCCTCCTACCCGGCCCCCCGTCCCAGTCCTCATCATGGCAGACCCTCCATCCCCCGCCCACCCCCCACCCCCTATCCCCTCCCCACCCCTCTCTGCGAATTCACAAACAAACAAAAGCAGAGGTGGACAGACAGGGTTCCAGCCAAAGACAGAGCCATACAAACTTACAGATCCCACGGGATACCCACAGGCTGCCTTCTGCTTGGGGACTGCGGCTGTCCCCTCCCCTATTACTTTACCACCTCCACCACCTAGTAGTACACAACTTGCAGCAGCTGTGTGTGTGTATGTGTGTGCTGGGGACCGTGGCCACTTCGTTATGTCCCCCACCGCCTATTACCGGCAATTACGCCACTTAGTCACCACTACAAATTACAGACTACCCCCCACCCCCACGCCCCGTATGGCCGGCCAGCCACCCGCCACACCACCTAACCACCCCCTTCCTTCTCTCTACTGTCTCTCCCCACCCAACCCCGCCCCTGACCCCCACTCGTTTCTTGGCCAATTACAACCGTGACCACCTCCATCAACAACCATCCCAACCCCCACACGTAACCCCCCCCCCCCCTCTCTCACACACCATCCCTCCCCAACTTTTTCCTCCATCAGGTGGAAGAATGCCTGACTGAAACAAAATGTAGGACCTACACAGCGCCCGTCACACACACACACACACACACACCAACAACGACATCCATACTATACCTATTCTTTTCTCCCCTGTCCTCACCCCGTTCTATTGCCTTCTACTGCAGTTGTTGTTTTCACCCAACTCTCTCTCTCTCTAAATTCTACTAACACACACATTCGTTTAAACGTACGCACGCATGCATGCACGCACGCGCACACACACACACACACACATACAGCATACACGCACGCATGCACGCGCGCACACACACGTACAGCATACACGCACGCATGCACGAACACACACACACACACACACACATCTAGGCATCAAATGCCATTCACTCCTCCACGTAAGTTTCAGGACATAACAAAGCAAGCAAGTAAGCAGTCTTGTTAAGACAAGACAAGACAATGTGAGTGCGTGCGTGCGTGCGTGTCATGGTTAAAAAAATAAATAAATAAATTTAAAAAAAAAATATATATATATATAAAGGGGGGGGGGGGGGCGCGGGGGGGGGGCGGGGGGGGGGGGGGGTTGTGACCCTTTTTTTTAACACAAACACGCAAAAAAAGACCACAACAAAAAAAAAAAAAAAAGACAGACCTACGTCGTCCATCTTCGGTATAACGAGTCAGCCCCAAAACAAGGATGGAGGAGAAAGAAATGAAAATGGATTGGACAGTGATGAAGAAATCATGATGATCACGGTGCTCCATTATTCACACCACGCTCTAGTTCGCTTTTTTTTTTTTTTTTTTTTTTCTCCCTCTCTCTCTCTTCTCTCCCCCCACCCCCCGTTTCTTCTTTTATACCTCCTTACTCCATTATTCTGCCCTCACCCCCACCCCCATAGCCCCTCTCCCCCTTCGTCTCTTGCCCCTCCCCTTTCCCGTTCCTATGCTTGACTTTTCCCCTAACTTTTTCTCTCTTTCCACTTTTTTAAAAATTATTTCTTTTATCTATTTATTTTCCTTTTTATTTAAACAACATTCCCGTGCCTCTTTCTTCCTCACCCTATCTACACATATCTTTTTCTCTCTAAAAACAGTTTAAAAAAAACAACAACAAAAAAAACGATGACAAAACATCTGAAAAACAAAACCAGGTTTAAAAACTATGTGTGTGTGTGTGTGTGTGTGTGTGTGTGTGTGTGTGTGTGTGTGTGTGTGTGTGTGAGTGAGAGAGAGAGAGAGAGAGAGAGAGACAGAGTGTGTGTGTGTGTGTGTGTGTGTGTGTGTGTGTGTGTGTGTGTGTTTGCTGTGCCTTGACGCTTTGCGTGCTGGAGCTTGCGTGTCGGTCACACGCGACAGTGGTAGTAAAGGATCACGAGTGGAAGGGGAGGGAAAGAGAGGGAAAGAAAGCAAACGGAAAAGAAAGGGAACAGAAATGAAGAGGTGTGTGGAGGGGGAGAGAGGGCGGAGGAGGAGGAGGAGAAGAGAGAGAGAGGAGAGGGAGAGAAGAGAGCGAGAGAGGGAGCGAGTGAGAGCGAGAGAGAAAGAGCAAGAGAAAGAGAGAGGGGAGAGAGAGAAGAACGTGGAGAGGACAGGCCGAGGTGGATAAGCTGACAATAGAAGAGGAGAAAGATTACAGGCAGAAGTAGGGGTCGAGGGAGGGGAGGCTGGGGCCTGGAGTGATGGTGTTGGCTTCCAGGCTGAATGAAGGAAGGCCAGGGGAGGGGACGAGTAGCGGGATGGATGGACAGCGAGGAGAACAAGGAGAAGAAGAAAAAAGAAGAAGAAGAAGAAGAAAGAAGACAGGAGCAGGAAGAGAAACCCAACACATCCCTGAAGAGGCGGCCAGCTCCGAACGGCGCCAAAATGCAAAATCCCCAAATCGATCCCCCGGGATGATTTTCTTACGCATTACATTATCAATCAAGTTCGAGGCGGCCGGCCCATGCAGGCCAAGCCTGGAGCGGAGGCCGTGGGTGGCTCTGGGTACACACACACCACACCACACCACACCACGGGATTTGTGGAAAGACGAGGGAGGTGGGGGCAGCCTGGTGTCACCAATCACACCACAACCTCTTCTGTCTTCCAACATGGAGCCCCACCCGATCCCCCCCTCCACCCCCCAACCACCACCCAACCCGTGTTAGAAAGCGCTTGTTCATAATCAGTGGTGCAGTTCCTCTGACCTAGCTCAAGTTGTTGGTTGGTTGGTGGTGGTGATGGTGACGGTGGTGGTGGTGGTGGTGATGGTCGAGGGACCTGCCTGCTCTGGCTGTCTGCACTGTCGGCTGCAAAAACCTGCAGGTCCAACTCCACACAAATACTTTTTTTTTTTTTTTTTGTATCTTAAAATACAAATCAGTCCTACAATCAGCAGTGGTAGGTGGACAGGAGCAGGAGCTGCAGCAGCAGTTGTAGTAGAAATACTTACTGTGTATGGCATATGTACACAACAAACGTTGACATCAGACTGTTGTACGAAAAGAAAAAAAAATCTTTTTAAAAAAATAAAAAGAAAAGAAAAAAAAAAGAGACACAGATATATGTATGCTGCGAAAAGTAGGTATCAAAATCTCAATAAATGTCACCAAACGACCATCTCCCTTTTTACATGATACCGGCGGTTCTCTTGGCTCTGTTATACAATGAGAAACTGTCATTACAACGTATGTATGTATGTATGTATGATAGTCAGTCGTGTCCGACTATGACCATCAGAACAGCAGAGGAGGCAACTGCTGTTCCGACTATTTGGGCTAGAATTTGATTATAGTGGAGAGTGTCTTGACCAAGAACATCCCCACTCTCTCGGCCAA
This sequence comes from Babylonia areolata, assembly GCF_041734735.1. Lineage (NCBI taxonomy): Eukaryota > Metazoa > Mollusca > Gastropoda > Neogastropoda > Buccinidae > Babylonia > Babylonia areolata. The sequence continues at coordinate 65,390,078 of NC_134877.1, forward strand.
GAGGGTTTTACAACGAACAACAACAACAGAGCTGAAGGTTTTCTGAACCCCCTGACACCACCAAATCTATGCCATACAATGAGAAACTGTCAATAAAATGTACTCTAAAAACAAAAACTATGGGAAGCTGAACATTCCACGTCAACACAGCAAACCAAACCGGTCGGTGGGGAGAATCAATTTTGCTTCTTATCTTTTTAATTCCGGCGGCAGTGGGACAGAAGAAGAGGCCGACGATGACGGCGACAAAAGAAAGGAAGGAAAGCCTGCCGTAGAAAGTGGATTCGGAGAACGAAAGAAAGAAAGAGAGAGAGAGAGAGAGAGAGAGAAAGGCGCCGGCACAAAAGGGACGGCCACGCTCCAGACTCCACACAACACATCGATCCAACTCGTGCTGAGGCCTAACATTCATACAACAACCCAGGCCCTTCGCTTTCTTCCCCCATTCCAACTCTGGAAAACATACGGCTTTCGTTTTCCAACATCACCACCCTCATCCCCAATCTCCCACACCACACCCCCAAAAAAGTTCCCCGTCTTTTTTTGTGATGATGAGGGAAACAAACAAACAGGACAACAACAACAAAACCAGCTGAATCAATGAATCAATGAAGGAACGAACTAGCGAACGGTCCTGTCATCCTGTCAAGAAAGAAGCCCTGATGATCATCACATCGGCGGCTGCATTCCCCAGTCTGACCCCACACACACACACACCCCTCCCCAAAGTCTCCTCTCTACACTGACGACAATAACGAGGTATTAACAACTGTCATCAAACGACCATCTTCCGTCGACTCGCCCTGTACTGACGCTCCAAACGCAGAAGCCAACAAGTCCTACTGCCGCTACTCCTGGCTCTGAAGTGACCGTTCCACCCACACCGAGGCTAGGCTTTCTGCAGGCCTGACCAGCAGATGGGTTTAAGGTCAGGCATAGTCTCTGTCTCTCTAAACTATTGTTTTCACACCACCCCTCCATGAGGGGCTATGGCCCATAATTAATAAAACTGCTCTCCCCCCCCCACCCCACCCCCCACAAGCATATAATATGAGGTGCCGAGCATAGGGACCTGTCCGTAGGCTTTGAAACCTGAAACTGAATCTCAACGTACAACGTAGTATAATATATTGCACAACAATGGGACTTCAAAAGCAATCCGTAAAAATCATTATACAAACCCCATGACATTCAAACGTCACACAAACAGGACAGAAACGTCCAAACAGTCAACTCTTACACGCTGCATGTTTGTATTCGCAGTTTAAAACTTTATATATATATATATATATATATATATATATATATGTGTGTGTGTGTGTGTGTGTGTGTGTGTGTGTGTGTGTGTGTGTTGTGTGTAAATTGTAAAGACGTAGATCGTGAACACCTCATGAGACAGAGAGAGAGAGAGACAGAGAGAAGAACAACGAATATGTTACTCACAAAAACGCAGAATGTGAAAGTTGTGTCAGTGACCAAACACAACCCACCTCCTCCACCCCCACCCCCTCAAACAGAGGTAGACAAAATCAGGTCTGATGAAGTAGGGGAAAGGAAGGGGTGGGGAGACAAAATCAGGACAGAGGAGAGGTTCCGGTAAATACACAGACGAATGGGCCAGACGGCAGAAAATGGACGACAGGAATATTCTAGAAATAAAAAAAGAAGAAGAAAAAAGGGAGGGGGCTGGGGGGGGGGAAGGGGGGGGCGAGAGAATTGCGAGTACCCAGTTTCCTGAAGGCTGGAGGTAGGAGAAGAGAACACTATTCACAAAGCTACTCCCCCCCCCCACCCCCACAACTAACCACCCCCACCAATCCCCAACCACAACCACCCCTATCCTCACCATCCATGAAAAGGAGTAAGTAAGGCCAGGTTTCCTCCACCACCAGGAAACAGCGTTGGGATATGAATATGAATCCAAAACTACTTGCCGCCACCACCACCACCACCCGCCAGGAAACGGCGTGGGGGTTATGAATATGAATCAAAAACTACTACACAAGTGAGCACACGACGTTTCCACAGCTAAATAACCGTCATCGTGTTACTACCCCTAGCCGGGGTTCTGACGTCGGCGGGCGGCGTGACTGACTGAATCAATCCCAGTGGGGCCAGGGCTGCTGCTGCAGCAGCAAGAGGGACCCGTGGAGTGGAGGGTAGTTCCCAGAGGCCGGTGCTGCCTTCAGCAACACGTCAGCCAGTCCACACCCGCGACCCCCTTTACTTGTCTGATCCCAGGGGCCAGCGGAGAGGGCGAACCATCAACACGCCAGTAGTTTGGAGTTGAGAACACCCAATCGAACCTGACTTTGCAACAGGGAGGGGAGGGGGGTTAGGATGTCGATAGGGGTGGTGGTGGTGGTGGTGTGGTGGCGCAGCAAGTTGTCTTACGTGCAGGGCGAGGTGAAAGCCCCCCATTAATCTCATGATCCGCACATCGATCCACCCCCTACCCCCGCCCCACACCCCTACAAAGCCAGCCTGGAAAGCCCCAATAAGCCCACAGGAACTCAAAAACATACTCCTTCCCCAAGCCACCGGAGAAACCTGAATAAACAGGCAGGAACACACACACAAACAAAACATAAAAAACGTCCTGGATAAACACCGGAACTCAATAAAACGTACTCGCTTGACAGCCACGGAACTTTAACCACTCTGCATGCGATGCCACAATAGGATTTTTTTTTCAATATTTTTATTTAATGAAATGTTATGTGAGATGGTGCCAATCGACCATTATCCAGCATGTCAATTTGTTGAAATGAAGTGAACACCCTTTTCGACTCAAACCTGACCCAAGAGACCACAAAACCTTCAATAATTAGTCCTCAGCACACACTGGCTGGCGTGGGAAGGATTGCTCAATGACGTTTCTCGTCTCTGGACAACGTATAGACTGCGTGGGCATTATCATATATAATAAAAGAAGAAGAAAAAGAAAAAGAAAAAAGATAAATATTTACATTTCTGGTTTGTGAACGAAGCGACAGTTCTGGCAAAAAACAAAAACAAAAAAACAAAAAACCCAGTCTACGACGCAGAAGGGTCAATACCATTTTGAAGTGTATGACTTTCGTAGGCCGGCCCCTTGTCCTGAACACCTCTGGGCTTTGTCTTTTGACAAGACTAGTGTCCAGAATCGGTCATTCACAAGGCGGCATCAACAGCCTACAACAGTTCCCCAAGGCCATCTCAAGGTCACTGACACAAGAATAATTGTGGGAAATGATGCTGACCGAACTGGGAAAATCATGGAGTGAACACAACGCTAACAGTGGCTTCACAGAATAAAGAAAAAGCGAGACAAACTGTAAGGGACAAAGCAAAGCTGAAAACTTTATAATACATTTCTAAAAGAACCTCTATAAATTAACTTGTCTCTCGATCTGACATTACCAGGACTTTTTTTCCCAGAGAAATCAGTCCGGAACAAAAGACTGAAGATCTAGATACACTGTAGTCAAGTCAAGTTAAATGTTGATGAGTGCAAAAAGGGACAAGGCAAAGCTGAAAAGTCTTTATAATGCATTTCTAAGAGAATCTCTGCAAATTAACATGTCTTTCAATCTGACATGACCAGGCCTTTTAGGTCTGGTTCTGTTCAGAGAATTCAAACCGAAACTAACGATAGACGATCTACACTGTAATCAAGTTGTCTGGCAATCAAAGCTATTTATGTGGCGAAGTGAACTGGACGCCCATATAAAAAAAAAAAACAACAACAGGGAAACCCCCTTCGTTTTATATGCATATAATTCTATATAAATATGTACGAATATGCGCGCGCGCGCGCACACACACACACACACACACACACACACAAAGACGGACAGTCAGACAGACGGACAGTCAGACAGACAGACAGACAGACAAGACGAATCCACGATGAAAATGCCGCTTTGTGTCAATCTGCGAAGAACCGTGAGAGAAGAAGTCGATAAAAAACGCGACGGCTAGCAACCGTTTCACGGTCGAACCGATCGATGTAGTTTTCTTTTCCTTGATCTTCTTTCCCCCCCCTCTTTTTTTTTAAATCGTGTAACCTGGTGAATATTTGATAAGATGGCCATGGAAGTAGAACACATGTTGACAGAAGAAGAAGTGTCCATCAGAGCTGGTTCCTTGCTTAAAAAAAAAACGGAGTGGTCAAAGTACAGAGCATGCAGGCAGACAGAAAACCTGGACTGCAACGTTTCGCTCGGTATTCTGGGGCTGTTCAAGTGAAGCGCAAAAAACACGCCACAAGACTTGCTTCCACAAACAACGTCACATTACGATATGCAAAGACCCAAATATCTGGTGTGGGGGGTGGGGGGGTAAATAAATTACCAATAATAATACATGAATACAGAATACAAACATAGTATGGATGAATGAATACTAAACATGCCAAGACGTGACTGCAGGTAACACGCTGCCAATGTTACCTGCGGCCTGTAATGTTTTGTTGTTTTTTTTTCCCTTCCCAATCCTCGCGAACTGAAGCACTCAATCGAAATAAAAGACCAGAAGGGGAAATCAACGTAATAAATAAAAATCAAAGGGGGCTGGAGTGATGTTGGGATGGGGAGAAAAGAAACAAGTCCACAGATGCAACACATAGGGTGGGTCTCCGAGTCGAGTGGTGACATGAGAGACGAAGAGCTAGAAAGAGACAGAAACATAGAGACACGGGGATAGAGACTGATAGTGTGTGTGGACACACACACACACACACACGCACACACACACACACACACACACACACGGAGGAGGGACACAGAGAGGTGGGGGGGAGGAGGTGTGGGGAGAGGGCGGCAGGTCCTTTCAGCTTCCAGCGGCAACAACAACACGGGAGACAGGAAGACAGTTAAGCGCTGGTTCTGGCAAGGTCGGGCACCCCGCGGGACTTGGGACATTCCGCTGGTTCCAGACATTCAACTCTCCCTACCCCCACCCCACCACCACCACCCTACAGCCCTTCACGTCCCCCACCCAGACTCTTCCTCCACGCCCAACACACACACACACACACACACTCTCTCTCTCTCTCTCTCTCGCACCCTTCCACACCCTTCCCCCAACCCGATCCCCGGCTCCAGCAGCACCAGCAGCACAGCTCCGGCATATAAAATAGTGGAGGACATCACGAACATGCAAACAGGAAAGCTTCACAAGTCACGGGCGCGAGGGCCCCAGGGTAGACAGGCAAAGAGGGGGGTTCGAGCCTCCGGTAAGCGGCGGCAATGAGGACTAATGACAGTGGACTCGGGGAGCCCGTGACAAAGATGGACTGGCCAGCCCCTGGGAGGGGGAGGGGAGAGGGACAGGGAAGGGGTGATAGAGCGACGCCTGCCCTGTCTGCTCCCCCTGATTTGGAGGGGAAATTAACTTCCTCCCTCGCTGGGGCTCACCCGCCTCCGTCTTCCAAGCGAAGGACTGTCAAGGAAGTTCAGCGCCACTCTCCGCAACCACCACACGGACGGACAGACGGACAGAAAAACAGACAGGACGGACCGCCACGTGCTTTTTCAAACCCTTTCAGTGGTGGTGTGAGGGGGGATGGTTAGGCGAAGAGGTGGGGGTGGGTGGGGGGAGAGGCTTTTGTGGAATGCACAATGCGTCCACTTCAGTCTTCTCCCAGTGGTGGGTCTCCACCGTCAACAAGTTTTTATGTTGTTGTTGTTGTTAGGGGTTTTTGCTTGTTTGTTTGTTTGTTGTTGTTGTTGTTTGTTTGTTTTTAACCCACACCACGGAATGCGAGGACCGCCATAGAAACCCTGGACAGACAGGAAGTGAAGAAACAGCATGGGCGTGGGGCAGGATGGAGATCAGTTCCTTAACTTTGACCGGGCGAGGGGAGGTGGGAAGATTGGGAGGCCCTGACCAACCGACTCCTGTACGTCCCCCCCCACACGCTCCAAGTAAAGAGGAAAATGTGCGTGGACTCTCTCCCAGGGCAAAGCGAAAAAAAGACTTGTTTGCGTCTCGGGGACCAAGCAGCCTAGTCAATAGATGGCACTCACAGGACGTCGTGCCTTTGACAAAGCTGATCAAAATTCATGACCAATACTGCAAGTGTCCGCATGTATCGCTGGGGTCTGGTTAACACCGCGGTGTAATGACAGGACAGGGAAAATGCAGTTCCCGTCATCCCCTCTCTCTGAAGATTGGAGGGGGGAAAAAAGGGTGTGGGGTGGGGTCGGGGTTGGGGGAAGGGGGAGGGGGTCCCTGAAACTTCGTCATTATCGCCCACATTTTCATTGGTCGTCATGGAAAAGAAACTGGAGCTGACGCTACTGTGATTAGGATCATGACACGACCCTCGCCCAGTCTCTCGCTCTCGCTCTCTCAGCCCTCCACCCCCTCTCTCTCTCTCCCACACACACACACACACACACACAGTGCATTCAATCATCATGATATGCAGACTTGCGATGAGCTGCATGTGTACGTTTCCTCTGCGTGTTTTTGAGACAAGCGCGCATGCAGGTTATATGCATTCATAAATGCACACATATACATGAGATTAAGATATATATGTTTCCTCTCTCTCTCTCTCTCTCTCTCTCTCTCTCTCTCTCTCTCTGTGTGTGTGTGTGTGTCTGTGTGTGTGCCTGTCTGTCTGTCTGTCTGTGTACGCGTGCGCTAATACTGATCTGAACCTGTACATGATTCCTTATGAGCGGTCAGACAGACATTTGGAAACGGAAATATCAGTTGTTTTCGCAAACATTACACGTCACTACAACCCCCTCCCGCACAACCCACGCGCGCGCGCTCGCGCACACACACACACACGCGCGCGCGCGCGCGCGAATAGAAAAAAGACGGTGAAGCGAGGGGGGCGGGGAGAGAGAAGGGGGAGGGGGGGCAGGGAGGGAGAGTGTGTGTGTGTGTGTGTGTGTGTGTGTGTGGAGGGGAGGGAAGCAGAGAAGAAGAAAGATAAAGCGGCAGATGTGAAAAGGACTGACAAAACGACAGACACAGGCGCAGCCACGAAGGTAGATTTTAAGACAGAGAGGGAGAGAGGGAAGAGAAGGGGGGAAGGGGAAAGAAAAAAGAAAAAAGAAGGAGAGAGAGAGAGAGAGAGAGAGAGAGAGAGAGAGAGAGAGAGAGAGAGAGAGAGAGAGAGAGAGAGAGAAAGTTTTCGAACTGGGTGAACTCAAGGATGAATACACCCAAGTTTTAACAGACCTGTTTCTAGAAGAAGCAGGCACTGTCGTGTGTCTACAGTTCAATTTGTCAAGATGCCTGCCGCGCCTGCATCCCCCACCACCCCCATCCCCTAACGCCCTCTGCGTGGACTTCGGGGGGAAAAGGAGACAGAATGGACCGGATGACCATGCTGTGACCCTGCCAGCCGGTACCGACTGCCTGCCTGAAACCTTCCGCCTCCGAGAGTAAGGCTCCTACTGCTGCCTGCAAGCAAGGGGTAGGTACTTCACTGTGCTGCTTCTCGGCGGCTGACAGATGAACCCCGAGCCCTCGGTCAATCCATCCGCTTTCCTCCTCGGCCTATACCCCCATCCGTTTTGATTCCCCTACCCCATCTTCTGGCCCGGCCGATGTCCCTGCTGATACTGACAGTCAGGTCCTCAACACTTAACAGGTCTCCAACCTTTCTTCTCTTGTAAACTACGCCCCCCCCCCCCCCCCTCCCCAATTCTTACCACCCCCTCCATCCACCTCTTATCTTCTCCACTACTGCAAACTGAGACTAGCGCGTATTCATTCACACACGTGCACATTCACACGCCTTTTTTTGTTGTTGTTTTTGTTGTTGTTGTTGCTGCTGCTGCTGTGTGTGTGTGTGTGTGTGTGTGTGTGTGTGTGTGTGTGTGTGTGTGTGTGTGTGTGTGTGTGTGTGTGTGTGTGTGTTATTTTCCCCCCTCCCATCGCTGTCCTGGCTGAAGAGTAGCAACTGACTGATGGGAGGGAGGAGAGGTGGAGAGAATTCCAACGTCATCCCTCTTCCCAACTCCCACCACTATCATTATTCTCTGTGTGTGTGTGTGTGTGTGTGTGTGTGTGTGTGTGTGTGTGTGGTGTTGGGCAGGATGGGGTGGAGGAGAGAGGGAAAAGAAAAAAAAAGAAGACGGATGTCGAGAGAGGCGACCGAACTACTACTCGTTTATTCATCCCCGGTTAGGGTTTCCACAGTGCTCCGCTTGATGTGTCGCCGCCTTCAACTCTCCATCCCCACCGGGCCCCCCCCCCCCCCCCCAGCTCGGTAGCCCGCTAGTCTGCCGTTACGTCCGTCGGAGGGGGGGGGGGGGGGGGGGGGTGTAAGAGAGAAAGAAAAAAGACAAATGCGTGATTATTCATCGAGGTAACGGATAGGCCTTACCCCGGCCCCAAGTTGATCTTTAATATTGACAGGAGATTGGAAACCAAGTCTGTTTGGAGATGAGATGATGCCGCGCTTTTGTTTCAGCAACCCCCCTTATTCGTACGGTGGTTTGATCGCCCCCAGTGGAGGATTCCCACCCCCACTGGTGTGTCTTTGCCGGGGAGTTCGGGAGAAGGGGGGGGGCGAGGGGGGGATTCTTGCGGCATATAATCATCTTGTCGCCGGCGACAATAATCATGTGCCAATTCTCAATGTACATTTTGTCGCCAGTCTTCAGAGCAACCTGGAAATGATCTTCGCGTGATTATGATGATGATGGCGAAATGTGTGTGTGTGTGTGTGTGTGTGTGTGTGTGTGTGTGTGTGTGTGTGTGTGTGTGTGTTGTGTGTGTGTGTGTGTGTGTGTGTGTGTGTGTGTGTGTGTGTGTGTGTTCTTGCGTGCGTGCGTATCAGTGCATGTGAAAGACAATAGAGAGAGCCGGTGTCCTGCTCAGAACGTGTGCGTCAGCGTTCACATGAGTGCCCCCCCCCCCTCTCTCTCTCTCTCTCTCTCTCACACACACACACACACACACACACACACACTCTTAGCGTGTGAGGAATGCACAACCAAGAAGTGGCAAATCTCACCAACAAACCTTCCGCCCAACTCGGTCAAACACTACTGCTGGCCACCACCTCACAGGAGACTCAATCATAGACCAAAAAAAAAAAAGTATTTCTCCACACCACTTACTGCCCACTCCATTTCATCACAGTATCTTTTTCTTGACGTTTCCCTTAGTGTACAGTATCCTCCACCCGGCTACTACCCATGCAATTGCACATATGGACAATTCCGCATATGGGCAATTTGCGAAGGTTCAGTTTTCTCAACATGGAATTATATGGGGATGGAAATGGTTACAGGACCTCACTGGTATAAGCTGAAGACTTGTTGGATATAACACATTAGTTGGAATTGTTGACGCAACTTCTCGAAATGAACAATTACGTGAGTGGTGTGGAGAAAGGTTCTGTGGGGTGTTTGCGGGGG
>NC_134877.1:65404451-65429451 GCF_041734735.1 Babylonia areolata
AACACCAATAGTTGTCAGTTGGGATACCCGTCTAACCTCCAGGCCATCCCCTACCCCCACCCCCAAAATAAAATAATTTAAAAAAAAAAACCCACCTCGGCCACCCCCCACACCACAAAACAGAAACAAAACATCCGCGTTACACACACACATTCTGTTCCTGGTTCCCCCTGCCGAGTCAATAAACCACTTGTGGGCAAAACGAGGAACAATAGGAAGTTGAACAAATAATTTAAACAGCACAGTCTATACAATGCCAGTTGGGGAACTGGGTAGTGGAAAACAGAGAGAGAGAGAGAGAGCGGGGCTGGGGTAGGGATGTAGAGCGGTGTCCTCCATCTCCCCATCCCTCCTCCTCCTCCTCCTCTCCTCCCAACCCTACCCCCTTCCCATCCAACAACCACCACCACCACCACAAGCCAGTAAATTCAGCATTCATGTCGGCCCGCTGCGGCCCAGTGAACAGGCCAGGTATCAATACTGCAATATCCGAGAGCTGTACAGTGCCGTGCCGTGCCGTGCCGTGCCGTGCCCAGTCCGACGGTAGCTGCTGACTGGCGACAGAAATAAATAAGCAGGAGGGATAGAACAGCTTTAGCCTCAACTGATCTGAACTGAACACAGGAACTGAATGTAGGGCAAAACGGGACTGTCACACCATCAGCCACCACGGTGTCATCCCGATTCGCCTATTCCCATTTCTGATTCGCCTATTCCCCCGATGAGCCTGTCACTAGATTGTTGATCCCGACTCGCCTATTTCCATTTCTGATTCGCCTATTCCCCCGATGCGCCTGTCACTAGATTGTTGATCCCGACTCGCCTATTTCCATTTCGTCCATGTGCTCGAAAAACACCAGTTCCTATCTAACTAACCAAAACCAACTAACTAACTAAATAAAGGTAAAATGCACGTGCTTCTACGTCCGAAAGCTGTGAGAAAGACCTCTCCTTCGTCATACAGTTCTCAGCCTCTTGGAAAGTTCATTTCTGAGTATATAATAATAATAATAATATGTGCACACCTCTTTTGTTCTCTTGGCGATCGGAGCATTGCTATCTGTACACAAACATTATGTTAATAATCATATATGTACTGTGTGCGTGTATACGCGCGCTCGTGCGTGAGTAGAGAGAGGCTGAATAGGCAAAACGGCAACGGCGGGTAGGCGAAACAGGACAGAGTCAAACCCGCAAGAAGCCATTGAAGACAGCCGTACCGTCACAAGAATGGGCGAATCAGACCTGCTCCGCCACCACCCCCCACCACCAGCAAGTCGGGACAGGATGGTCCCTCAGTAAGAGTCCTCAGTGAGTCAGTCATCATGACACTTTGGCCATGCCAGACTTGCTGGAGACAATGGGACACGTCGATAAGTGAAGTTTAACGACCTGATGGCAGAAAGCCCTAATGGTCAAGTTTTTCAGGACTTGAGTTTTGGTTCATGAATGGTTGCGTTGTAAGAGGGAGTGAGTGCTGGATGTCTCTCTAGGAAAGGGGGGAAGGGAGGGTGTGTGTGTGTGTGGGAGGGGGGGAGGGGCTGGGCTGGAATGCGGTAGGTCCTGTCAGCCTTTCTCTTTTCTATCAACACACACGCTGTTTCCATCTAACGCAGGGATGTCCGCCGCATTTCTTCCAGCTCTCCCTCACCCCACCCTCCCGCCCGTCTCATCCCTCGTCACGTCAAACCCGCTCGTACCCTGTTGCAGACCTGTACTGACGAACCTAATTCCAAATCATCGCTTCTAATTCTACCCCCAATGTCCTTCTAGAGTTTTTATTCTACCCCGATATCCATTCTAATTTTAATTCTACCCCGATATCTATATACAGAGTTTTTATTCCATCCCAATCTCCACTCTAGTGTTCTGAATCTACCTCAATCTCCATTCTAGCGTTTTAATTTTACTCCGGTCTCAGCAACCACATGTTCGACTGATGTTCGTTCGTTCGTTGGCTCTGTCCAAACGTGTTCGATCTGTCCTCAACGGCTAGCACCACTGTTAAAGCCGTCTCTTTCTACCCGCGTCTACTCGGTTTCCGAACGCGTAAAATCGATGCATGCATCCGGTTTCCAGCGTGCTTTTTTATTCGGACGGTGCTGCATCGTGCTGTGTACAGCTGCTCTGTACTGAGCTATGGTGTACTGACTGCACTGCATTGTGTTCTGTGCTGTGCTGTGCTGTGCTGTACCCGACTTGTACGGTAGTGAATAGTCTTGTCTCTCTGCACGAACAACTAACTATTTGCTGCTCTCCCCAGAGACAGAAAAGTCGGCAGACTGCAGCGTCACCTCCCCTCTACCCTCTTTTCTTTTTAAAACCCTGTCTATATGCATATTTCGTTCAGACCCTAAATAGATACTTCCACTGAGTTGACCAGGGACAAGTCCCCTGTTGCCTTGGGTTTCTTTGACGTCCTCTTTCAGTACACGCTGCAACGCACGGAACCTCGGTCTGATGGTCTCAGTCGGGGGCGGGAAGGGGGTGGAAGAGACAGCACCCACCCAGACCATAGTTCCTGGTCTCAGTGAACGGGGTAGAAGATGGGGGGGAAATCTGGTTCCTGCGTGACCAGAGCCAAGAGACACACTGTCGGGAGTTCTGAGCACTGCCCCCCTCCGCCCCATATTTAAAAAAAAAAAAAAAAAAAAAAAAAATTTTTAAAAAAAAAAAAAAATCTTCTCTCTTCTGCTGCATGCTTGAATGTTCTGCCCTTAGATTTGAAGCTGGCATTCGTATATTTATATTGTATTGATGGTAAATGTAGTGTTTCTTTTTCATCAACTGCATTTCTTAAGAGAGAGAGAGAGAGAGAGAGAGAGAGAGAGAGAGAGAGAGAGAAGTCATTTTAATACGTCTCTTTTGATGCGTAAGTTTATCAAGCCGCTGTGTTTTAGTAATGTAAGGTACTTATTAACCTTATCATTCTTTTCTATTGAACTTTACAGTGCAATGTTTGTCATGCTCGGACCTGACTGGGCTGAGAGACGAACCTTTAAATGCACAGATAATTTCCCGTTGGACTGATAAGACGTATTGTATTGTATTGTATTGTATTGTATTGTATTGTATTGTATTGTACTTCTAGGCCTATCTTCTACTCCAGTCACTGCGTAAAAGCACTTCTGTCCTGTGTTCGTTTTCCGCCAGCCACAGCAAGGGAGCGAGTGTTGTGCAGCTGTAAAAAGCAGACTGTCGCCACCATTATTTCCAATAAAGCCGTGAACGTCAGCCTCACTCGGACAGCATCTGTTGTATATTAGATATTCCGCCCTAGGCCCCAACTGTGCGTTTGCTCTTATTTCCCATTGTGGTCTTAATAAGCTACGCCACCCTTTTTTTTTTCGTGTTGTAGTGACTCGTTCAAGCCCCAAAGTGCTGTTCAGCTAAGCTCTCTCGGTCTGCCCCGTCCTGTCTCTCTATCCCCGCCCTCCCAACTCCACCCTCTTCTCACCCTCTCTCCATCCCTCCAACCCGATTACCGCTTGTGGTGAGCCAGTCCTTGAAGACGTCATTCCCCCCACGACTTCCAAGCGGATCAGCCTTGTTTCCACCCCTCACACCTTCCTTCCTTTGTCCCTCCCCACCCATCAGCCATCCATCTCTTTCCCTGCCCTCCGCTCGCAGTTCCACATGCTCTGTTAGTTACCCAACCGATGAGATATCATCAGGCGATTTCACAGGTCAACTGCTGGGGGAGTGGGTTGGTTGTGTCAATGCTGCTTCCCTCGTTTTTGTGCCCTGCCCGACATGCGCGCATGTCAACGTGTGTGCGCGCGCTCACGCACGCACACACACACTTTATGACAACATGTTATACACACACACACACACACACAGCCCACCCGTGCCTACACACACACACACACACACACACCACACACACACCACACACACGCGCGCACACACACACACACACACAAAACTGTCACGCACCTGACACATACGCATGACTGACCCACACAAAGTCCACAATCATCCCCTGACAAACAACAGAACACAATATATAATGGGCAAACCAAAGTGAAGCACGCTGACAGATATAATCATTCATACATAATTACGTATACAGACCCGTTCACCGGAACTGCATTTCAACAACACGCCTATGAGTCATACTTTCTAAATGGGGGAAAAAAAAAACACCAACAGTCCTACACATGGACTTCCGGTTGGAAACAAACAACAACAAAAAACACACCAACGCCCGCCCGCCCCAACCCTCCCCCCCAAAACAGAGAATGCACCATGCATTATGTTGTAGAACTGCCTGCTGCCTTAAGGATGAGAATGATTCTGGTTTCAAAACGAAACCCCCGAGCAAAGCCCCCGAATGCCGAGACACTTCCACAACTGTCTCAAACCATTCTGAACCCAGGATAACAGCATTTGAGAGGTCCATGTTCGTCAGTCTCCTCCTTACCTAGCCCCTTGTCATCCACCCAGAATGGGATCATCGTTCTGACCACTACTAACTGGGTTTTGACACTGTGCACAAAGCACTCGACTTCACACAGACTCAAAGTTCACTGATGTTGATGTTCTGATGAAGCGCTTCTCTTCCTATGGAGTTCTGTCCGGGAATGTAATGAGGTGATATAACAGATGCCTCCTCTGCTGTTCTGATGCTCATAGTCGGACACGACTGACTATCATACATATGTTTAAGGTACTTTGATACTATTACATCCCCACCAAAAAAATTTAAAAATAAAAAAAATAAAAAAGGTGAAGATAGGAAGAAAGAGGAGAGGGAGTGGAAAACTGAAACATAATTCTCACTGATACTGGCTGAACTTTTTCTCTAGAGAATACCATCATTATGTTTGAACAGTGCGTTCACATTCATTCTCTTTCTGATTCGAGTAAAACACAGACAGACACATTAGTACGCACACACGCACACACAAACATACATACACGAACACAAGACTCAAGAGAGACCAAAGCACTCAAACTGGATGGCACTGACTCATGACTAACTGTCAGACAAGACCAGTCCCTGGCGACAACCAGGAATTGGGGAGGCGGTGGATGGGTGGAGGGGGTTGGGGGGTCGGGGGAGGGGTAGGGGGATCCGCAGGGTAATGGGGGAAGGAGGGGGGGGGGGTAAGGACTGGGAACCAACCAAAACGACCAACTTGACGAAGCAAGCAGTCAACAAAGCTTTCAGGCACGCACACGTATCCGGCTTTCTTCCAACACCACACCTCGACAACAACAACAACATTAACACACACATACCACACACTGACTGTGGATACCATGACACCACTACTGGCGACTAAAGGGAGAGAAAGACCGAGAAACGACCCTCTCTTCTTCCCTTCCTCCTCCCCCCCTTTGTCTCAGGTACCCTCCCTCTCCAACTTGTGTGAGCGATCCTCTCCACTACGGTACCCCTCTCCAATGGGACTCTCCGTTTTCTCCACTCACCCCTCTCCAACAACCCAACGCCACCCTTTCTCTCTCAGCGGGGTGTGAGTATCCAAGGGACTGGCAGGCTTGGCGACAATGTGTTTGGGTGGAGAGAGAGAGAGCTGACTGAACCTTCAGAAAACTGAATGTGGCGATCTTTTGCGGAACGACCCACAGAGTCATTAGTCAAGAGCACACACAAACTTCCTCCCTACCCCCCTACCCCCTTATCCCCTAACGTCCCCACCCCCGCCCTCCCAACGTCTTTTCTCCTTTTTAGTTCCGCTAACAAACCAACATCACGCGCGCGCGCGCACACACACACACACACACACACACACACACAGGCACCCCACCACACAGGCACCTACACCCCAACCCCACGACTGTCTGACAGTTTCACATCCCGTTACATTGTTTATTGCTACCCTGTGATGTAACAAGAACAATGGACACAGTCGTAAAAATACCCATTTTGCTCATACAGTCCTCGATACAAATCAGTTCAGTTTGTTTTTCTTCAAAAACTCATGTATGTGAGCAGTTTCTGTCCAGAGACAAACACTCCCTTCCAACACACGCTTCGGCACCGTTCAAACACTGAGTACTGTGGGATGTGAAACATTTTTTGTTTGGAAGAAAGAAAAAAGAAAAAGAAAAAAGAAGAGAAAAGCTCACTTCTGTGTACGGTTATATTTAATTGATAATCACCGGAAGGTATGTGTACTCCCTCGCAAACTAGTTATGTACAAGGAATGAGAGAGAGAGAGAGAGAGAGAGAGAGAGAGAGAGAGAGAGAGAGAGAGAGAGAGAGAGGTCAACATTCAAAAGGAAGTGTATTATTTACCTTCTGAACGGAAGCAACCAATATGTTTTTTCTTTTTCCTGTCGACCCCCCACCCCCCACCCCCCACCCCTCGGAGGAAGACGAATGAATGCACATAGCAGTAAGCACAGAGACGAATAAACACTGCGGTGTTGTATCTGACAACTGGTCTCACACTACCTAGCACCCTTCCCACCCCCACCTCCCTCTTTGAAAAAAAAAATTGTGTGTGTGTGTGTGTGTGTGTGTGTGTGGTGTGTGTGTGTGTGTGTGTGTGTGTGTGGTGTGTGTGTGTGTGTGAATGAGTGAGACTAGAGAGACAGAGAGAAAGAAAAAGAAGTAGAATATAGAGACAGAGAGACCAGAGAGAGTGAGTGAGTGAGTAAGAGACAGAGACTGAGAGAAACGGACAAGAAAGGGAGACTTTCGCCACCACACCAACCGTTCTCTTTCAAGTGTCTCCATCCTGCCCCTGGCCCCCTACTCACCATCCCTCGGCCCCTTCCCTTCCCTTCAGTCCCAAGATCCCTTCCCACCACCCAAACCCACTCCCTGTCCATCCACCACGACCACAACCATCAGCCCAGGCCTAAATGCCACAGAGGGTGGGATGGGGGTGGGGCGTAGAAAAGGGTGGGTATGGGGGTAGAGAAATTGCTGGAAACATAAATCCCGTTCACCCAGAAAGGCGAGTAGCCTGCCCGGCCATCGATTGAAGGGAAAAGGACAGCGTGTCATCAATACACCACAATGACAGGCAATCATATTCAATTCTCGTCGTCACGTGGTCACAGACCCAACACTTAGGTAGGAAAAGGGTAGAATGGGGGGTGTGTGGGGGGGTATTCCCTTGCGTATAATAACCCCCCCTCCCCCCACCCCGCCTCCCCCTTCCCAAGCAGACAGGAAAAAAATCCACATTTACTGGATTCATTGTGCCAGAAACACCCTGCCCCGCCCCCCCCCCCCACCCCTCCTCTCACCCTCTCTTTCTCCATCCCCACCACACAAGTACCTGACCCCACCCCATATCCCCCACCCTCTCCGTACACAGATTCAACATAACCTCCCTCCTTTTCTCTCTGTTCTATTCACGACACCCAAATCAGCCCAATCATACTAGACAAGCTCCAACAAGAACAAAACGTCCGTCTGTGTGTCTGTCCATGACTCGTACGATATCACGAGATCCCAACATTAGAGCGCACACACACACACACTTTATGAAAAATAAATAAATACATAAATATATAAAAAAACAACAAATAAATAAGCAAACAAACAACATAGACATATCCTCCTCAAAAGCAAACGTGGCCTTCATCAGGCCGAACCACACACCCGAACCCCCACACATGCTCCACTGTCCACACACACACACACAAAAACACCCCACCCCCTTTGTTATTGTGGATCCAACCAACCTGGGCTTATTTTCACTCTATCGATCTAGTGTGATTGTCATGCACACAACTTATTCTGCACACACACGTGTGTGTGTGTGTGTGTGTGTGTGTGTGTGTGTGTGTGTGTGTGTGTGTGTGTGTGTGTGCCGAGTGTGAGGAAACCGACGTGGCAGCGTTCCAACGGACTGCACAAGGAAAGAGGAAGCACGGGGGGGGAGAGACAGCCAAACAGGAGGGAGACTTCAACATCATCAATGTAAACTATGACCAGTTCAAAATGCAACTAAAAGCACCCCCACCCACCCCCTGTCAGTGAGATGTGCGTGAAGGGGGTGTGTGTGTGTGTGTGAGAGAGAGAGAGAGACAGAGAGAGAGGGAAAGACAGAGACAGAGATGGACAGAGAGAAAGGCAGACAGATCGACAGACAGATAAACCAGACTGGGGATCAAGATCAGTGTGTGTGTGTGTGTGTGTGTGTGAGCACTTGCACACTTGCACGCACGCAGGCGTAGGCATGCAAGGTGGGCAAACGCCAGCTTGTTCCCATGCACGCGCACGAATGGTCAGAACGAACGTGCCTGCGTGCGTGCGTGCGCGCGCGTGAACACCTAGCAGCGGAAGAGACTTAGAGTTGGGTTTATCGAAAAACGGTTTCGGTGCCTGCGCGCGGGAACTGGCAGTGCAAGTCCCTGCATGCAAAAACAAACAAAAGACCACAAAACAAAACAAACACACTCACAAAAAAACATAAAACAAATGTCAGCCCCCCGCGCGCGCATGTATATATATATATATATATATATGTGTGTGTGTGTGTGTGTGTGTGTGTGTGTGTGTGGTGGTGTAAGGTGTAGAAGTTGTTTCCTGCCGTGATGACAGCTACTCACTCCACGACAATATTCCCTCAAACCCACCGCATGCTAGGTGACAAGAGACAAAAACAGACAGACAGAAATAGATAGGGAGGAGACGGAGGGAGGGAGGGAGGAAGGGAGAGAGAGAGAGAGACAGAGAGAGACAGACAGGGTTCGTGTGTGTGTGTGCGTGCGTGCGTGTGCGTGTGTGTGTGTGTGTGTGTGTGTGTGTGTGTGTGTGTGTGTGTGTGCGTGCGTGCGTGTGCGTGTGTGTGTGTGTGTGTGTGTGGAGGGAGTGTATAATTGTGTTGAGAGAGAAAGAAGACAGGCAGGGAAAGATAACATAACATTGGGTCGGGAGGGGGTGGGGTGGGGGGGGGGTTTGAGGTAGAATGCAAAACAGAAAAAGGAAAGGGAGACGAGGGGGGAGGGGAGAGGGAGGGACCGCAGCAGAAGGAAACGGAAAAACAATTCCTTTGGATCGGAAACGGGAGAAGACGACGACGGGAATAAGATTTAACCAATAGAAGAAGAAAAAAGAGAAACAAACAAATAGTGAACAAGGAAATAATGAGAGAGGGGGGGGGGGAGAGAGAGAGAGAGAGAGAGAGAGAGAGAGAGAGAATAAAGAAAAGAGGGGAGGGGGGAAAGTCAGCGAGAAGGTACGAAAACGAAAATGTAAAAACAAACGAAACTTTACACAAACAACAAAACAAAAAAAATGGGTGGGAAGAATGGGGGGAAAAAAAGAAAAAAGAAACCCCGAACCCCGACCACCTAAAACAAGAGAAACTAAAGCTTTCTGGCGAAACCCAACTCCGTAACTGACAAGACGAAACGGGAAGGGGTGGGGGAGAGAGAGAGGGAGAGGGAGAGAGAGAGGAGACTGGAGGGGCGAGAAAGAGAGATTTAAAAATAAAATGAAATAAATAAGTAGGGATCCTGAGGGTGTACTGGCTGCGGAGGTTAGGTGTGTAGGGGCTTGGGGGTGGAGATGAGAGGGAGAGGGGGCGGAGAGTGTCTTGGCCAGCACAATCAACCACCCCCACTCTCTCTCCCACCTCCCCACCCTACCCCCCCACCCCCTTCTGTGGGAGTGCCAGAAGACGGACCTCGGGGAGAAAGGAGGGAAAACAATTACAGTGTCCCTGCCAGCGGTGTCCGGGTGGAGGGAACGGGGAAGGCGGCTGGAGAGGGACGGAGAGGAATGGGGGGGATGGAGTACACAAAAGGGGAGGAGAGACAGAGAGGCAAAGAGAGAGAGAGAGGGGGGAGGGGGGGGGGGAGAGAATTGAAAGGAGGAAGAGCGAGCGAGAGAGAGGAGGAGAGGGAGAACAGAAATGGGGAAGAGAGAGAGGGAGGGAAGGGGAAAGAGAGGGAGAGAGATCAGTAGGAGGAAAACAGCAGGAGAGTGTCTGTGCTGCCTGGTCAAAGAGAGAGAGAGAGAGAAAGAGAGAGAGAGAGAGGGGGGGGGGGGCAGGCAGGCAGGCACAAACGCCCGCAAACACACACACACACACACACACACACACACACAAGTTCGCACGTGCTGCTACACGGTGACAGAAACAAAACAAAATGAAGACAAAGCAGCAGCAACAAAAACAACCTCTACAGAAAAGAAGTCCAAAGAAGAATTAAAACGACAACGCAACTAAAACACACACACACACACACACACACACACACACACACACACACACACACACACACAGAAAGTAAAAAAAGAGCAGGAAAAAATGAAGGCAAGACAGAAAGGCAACAATGGGTAATGGAACAACCGAGAAATGCATAGATATGGGCGGAGATGAGTTGGCGTGGGGAACGGGGAGAGGTAGCAGGTGGGTGCAAGTTCGAAACTTCTAGACATCAACAACAAATAAATAAAGCAAACTAAATAAACACGGGAAAAAAGAGGAAAAACAAACAACTTCTCTCAAACTTTTTATTAAAAGAATAAAATTATAGAAAGATAAAATACAAAATGAAACAATACAATTACTATGCGGACAAGTACCCAAAAGCGAAGCAAAAAACAAGCATAACAAAAGAGGGACTGGTTAATAAGTTTTCCCACTGCTGCATGTAAAGGGACAATTCATTCATTTCTATTCTTTAATTAGATAAATATGAATGGACTTGTGAAGAAAAAGAGGGGAGAAAAAACGTTGTCAACTCAAGTTTCCTTCTCTGTCAGGACCTTGGCATGCGTGCGTCGTAAGCATGCGTGCACACAAACGTGCTCACACATTCATCTGCCCATCTATCGCGCACACAAAAAAAAAACCTTTAAATTAATGAAACGATTTATTTCTCTCAAACACACAAAAATCCTCCAAGCGATGTTTTCTATCCGACGCATTTACCCCTGGAAATATGATTTATTGCTATCAGAACAGTATCTTTCATACAATTTATTTCTATTTAAAGCGGGTTTGTTTTGTTTTTTGGAGAGGGCCTATCAGACACAAAATCTTTTTTTATGCGATTTCTTTCCGTTACACTATCTCGTCTTCTTTCTTTCTTTTTCAGTCCAATTCATTTCCAATTCCTGTTCACAGATTGAACATATCCCTCGGCGTGGTTGATCGAGCTTCAAAGCAACATTACATTACAAGCAACAGCCTCTCTGCCAACCTGATCCCTTCACACACACCCCGCCCCTCTCTCCCCGTTATTCCTGTTCCCCCCCCCCCCCCCCCCCAACTCTCTCTCCCTCCTTCCTGTCCTCCCCCCCTCCCCCCTCCTCTCTCTCTGTGGGCGGGGGGTGGGGGGGTGGGGGGTTTAGGAAAAAGAAACCTGGGTTCCTTTTCTTCACCACCGCTCCCCCACCCCCTCCATCCAACCTCAACCCCCCCCCCACCCCCCCCCCCCCCCCCCACCTCCATGGTGAGACAACACAGATAACCAAATAATAAAAAATAAAAACAATACCATCACCCCGTATCCCAGTTCCAGGGCCCTAATACAGCCAAACTATCCCTGAACGGGTTCCAGTACTGGTGGTGTTGTGACAGGAGCAGAGACAGGGGGGAAGGAGACAGACAGAGGGAAGACCGAGACTGACAAGACAGAGAGGGCAATTTTCACATGATGGAAACGGCAAATCAACTGGACGGACGGAAGGACTTCATTCACACACACACACACACACACACACACACACACACACACACACACACACACACACACACACACCATATATACATACATATAACACACATATAACATACACCCCCAAACATAGCTCTCAATCAATCCGCAGTCAATTTTCCTTCGTTACCAAAGGGTTTGGGCAACATGTCCTCAATCAATGTGGGTGAAATGTCGTCTCAGTGGATCACCACCAGACAGAAGGGTCTCTTTCCTAAAACAACTCATTCCCTCCCTTCCTCCCTCCCTCCCACACACACACACACACACACACAATGGTACATGTACTTCTCTCAATGTTATGGGCTGCCCCCAGCCCCACCCCCCTCTCTTATTCTTGTATTCATTCTTCGGACTCCCCCAATAATAAATTCCAGCCCATGGTGCTGGCTTCAAGGGATTGACAGATGTCCATGTATGCCCCCCACCCCCACACCCCCTCCCTCCCAAATCACTTTCACTTTCTTCCAGCGTTTGGTGTAAGTTTGTTGGCAGCGAGGTGCGTGCGTGCGCGCGCGGACGCGTGTGTGTGTGTGTGTGTGTGTGTGTGTGTGTGTGTGTGTGTGTGTGTGTGTGTACGTACGTGTGTTATGTTATGTGTTGTGGGGTGGGGGAGGAGGGGAGGGAAGAAGGCATATGAATGTAAACTAAGTAAACCGAGTTCTTGTGTTCTGGAATCTAGCCAAACGTATGACAGCACCACCACCTCAAAAAACAACACACACACACACACACACACACACACACACACACACACACACACACACACACACCTATTATCGACTATCGTCAATAAATATCGAGCTAGAAGCCGTGCCAATCGCCAACTTCAAAGTATCGGGGATCAGTCTGAGACGTGATACGAACGCCAAAACGAAGAAATGCAGATGAAAGGCAAGGAGGGACGAAAATACTACATCATCACAGTAGTGTTTCTTTTAAAAAGTCGTTAAAAAAAAGGGGGCATTAATTCTCTACTTCCCTCAGGCAGGAAAAGCAGGGATGCAATGACCCCCTCGTGTCATTCACATGATGATGCGCTGACAACTGTCGCGAACTCCTGACACGGAGCAGCACATGACTTCTTGGATGAGCGCGTGCAAGCATGCATGCTCCGAAACGTTCGAGGATGTTTTGTGCACACAAAACACGTGTGCTGGACGAAAGTGGTAGGAGGGGAGGGGGGTTGGGGTTGGTGTTGGTGTTTGGGGGGGAGGGGGGGGCACATCACACACTTGTGTCCGAAACAGGAAAGAAAGAAAGGAAAGAAGGAAAACGTAGGGAGGAGATTAAAACCAAATTGAAGTCGAAGAAGGCCAGGCCCGCTTGTCTAAACCTCACTCACCCTCACCCTCACCCCACCCCTAACCAAAAGGCCGGATCCCTGCATGCGGCTGTTGCGTAACATCCTCCTTCCCTACCCCCCCCCCCCCTCTCTCTCTCTCCATGTTAAAGGGCAACTACCACCACCACACCTTCCCTCTCTGCTGCCCACTGCCCCGATTACAGGCTGCTCAGCATCCCCATCCATCCACCTATCCCCCCCTTTAGAACGGGACACGGAGGTGCGAGGAGTTGTCGGGGAGGCAGGATGCGCGCAATCCCCCTCAAAATAGAGGCCACTTTTGTGTGACAATGCCCTCCCGCCGCCCTGCCGCCCCCCATCTCTCCCCACAAATCCCATCCGTTCAGAGTCTGGGGAAAATAATTAAACTGTAAATTGTTTCCATTTTCGCGCTGACACTCAATCTTTTCTTTTTAATGAAATAATAAAATAAAACAAAATAAAATAAATATAAAACAAAACAAATATAAAAATATAAACTGAATTAAATCAAAACAAAGTATCCGCTTGTTTGCACGATACGGAGTTCAAACCGAAGACAACCACAATAACGATCTGCACACACACACACACACACACACACACACACACACACACACACACACACACACACACACACACACACACACATTCTCTCTCTCTCTCTCTCTCTCTCTCTCTCTCTCTCTAAAAGACACTCGCACACCCACACGCACCCGCTTGTAAAGCTGGGAATAAAAGAACTGACAGCCAGGGCACGGAAGGCTACACGACAGAGGATCATCGTCAGCTCTGTGGCTGACCCCCCCATAAAAGCTGACAATCCTTCCTGAGAAAAGCAAACCCACATCACACAGACCTCAACCATCCCCTCAAATAAATAAATAAATAAATAAATACTTCTACCACCACCTTCCCCTCCACCAACCACGTTCGATCCACCTACCCCCCCTCCGATCTGTGTGACCCAGATCTGTGCAACCCCGAGCTTCTCTTTCAACACCAGACATTGATATACATTGCAACCAGCGAAAACTTTGACAACCCCTGCAAATCCAGGACGGCTCTCTCGCTTGGTAACTGCGTCGTTTAGCTTGTGACCACTTCACCGAGCACTGGAACCCCCCCCCCCCCCATCCTCCTCCAAATCCACCAGCCTGCGCCACCCCCACCCTCCAAAACTCTCCCCCAGTCGGACAGAGACCTAACAGACGGCTTTGCTGCCGAGTGGTCCATGTTCCAAATCTTTAAATCTGTGAGCTTTGGAAATGGAAGAACTAAGCGTGCATCCATGACTGACAGACATATACCCCCCCTCCACCCCACCCCCCGCCTCTCTCTCTCTCTCTCTCTCACTCACACACACGTACACTAGCTAAAGCCGATAAACTCCCTTGTCAAGAGAGAGAGAGCCAGTCCTTTGGGGAATCGGAGTGAGACTCTGAGACAAAGAGATAACCTTGTTTTTATACCCTGATGTGTGTGTTGGCGGTGGGAGGGAGGGGGAGTGCGAAGGGATGTGTGAAGAGAGGGGGTAGGGAGGAGAGAGAGAGAAAAAAAAGATCTATACAGAGTGAGGAGGGGCATGGGAAAAAAGAAACAGGAGGGACGGGAATACAAGACAGGATTATAAATCGAACTGAAATGAACAAGCTCTTGTGAGAAACACACACACACACACACACACACACACAGAGAGAGAGAGAGAGAGAGAGAGAGAGAGAGAGAGAGAGAGAGAGAGAGAGAGAAGAAAAAACTCAAACACCATCGAACCTGCCTGACCCCTTCCAAACCCTCCCTGTCTTGTCGCGGAAAGAACAGCAGCGGCAGCAACAACAACAACATCAACAACAACAGGAAACTGCTGCTGATTGCTGCGGGTGGGATTAGGTGTTCACCTTCAGCCTCAAAAGGTCAGTAACGTCTGATTGAAGCCCCAACCCCCTTCGCCTCCAAGTGAGTGTCCACAGGTTTGAGTCCCATATATACGGACAGGAATTCCTCTGCCGCCACCCCACCCCCCAATTTCTCTCTATCCCCTCTTCATTAGGCCCTGAGTGGTGATTTGGGTACTGGTCATTCGCAAGAGACGATAAACCAAAGACCTGTGAGCAAATGCACTCTCCACCCCACCCCCCCCCCCTTGGGGGAAAAACAAAAACAAAAAACAATGTAAACTGAAAAAAAAGAAGAAAAAAAGACAGTTTAAAAGTATAACAAATACACCTGCAGACAGAACACAAAAAAGGGTGTTGGGGGTGCTGCAGTGTATCAAAGTGCTATCCCCAGGGCGAGCACCCTAAATTGCACACAGAGCTGTTATGGCAGAAAGGAACGTAATGCAATATACCACAATGTAATACAATGCAATACAAAGAGCCTCAACAGCCCCACCGCCAGTTGTCATCTGATGTTTCCTCCGATGTCGTGGAAACAAGTTATCTTCTTCTTTTTTTTACCCCACCCCCCACCCCCCCCAAACCCCCTCTCCCTCCCATCCTCGACACTCCCTTTCTCTCTCTCTCTCGCTCTTTTACACACACACACACACATACATACGCACTCTCTCTCTCTCTCTCTCTCTCACCACCAACAACAACATGTCATATGCACAGCCGACCCTCCCTGACCCCACCCTGCGCCCTCTCAAACCAACCCCCACTCCGGTCCCCACTCCCCAAACGATACAAATAATAACACCGGCTGGTGAGACACAAAGACTGCAGGGGCCCAATGGGGGGCATTGGGGGTGGGATGGGGGTAGGGGTGGGAAACAGGAAAGAAGCAGCAGGGAGGAGAGAGGAGTGGAGAATGAGAGGATAGAGGGGTGGGGGTTGAGGGGCAAGAAAGCAGAAAAAAGGAAAGAGGAAGAAGAGAATGGAGGAAGAGGGTTAGGGGCTGGGGGCTGGGGGACTGGGAAAGACACGAACGGTCCGTAAATAACTGGGGGCCAACAGGGAGGGACACCATAGTAACGAGCGATCATCACACAACCTTTCGGCCAAGAGAACGTACAGACAGACGTGAGAGAGACAGAGACAGAGAGAGAGGTTGTGTTTGAGAAACACTGAAAGTATCTACGTAGGTTTTGTGTGTATGTTGTGAGAGAGGTGGGGGCGAAGAGTGTAAGAGAAAAGATGGAGAGCCGGTGAGAGAAAAAGGACTATCTCTGCAGCAGCATCCCAATCGCACCCCCCCCCCCTTTTTTCCCCCTCTATATCCCCCATCGTCGGCAGCCAACAAACGAAGTGGAGTGTGATTTATGTGCGTCTGGTTTATAGGGAAAACTAACTGGTTACCCGCTGACTGGTCCGGGGAGTGAGGTGGGGGGTGGGGGGCCGGAGGAACGTGAGATGAGGGGCACTCATTCACTCAACTCACTCATTCACTGGGCTGGACACCAGTGATCGTGTTTGTCCGGTATCGTGTTTTATGTCTCCATCTCTCTGCGTACGTGCTTGCGCGCATGCGTGCGTGCGTGCAAGCGAGCGAGCGTGCGACACAAAAAACAGCTTGATGTTCTCTGCTGCTCTCTCTCTCTCTTTCCCTCACACACACACACACACACAAACACGTGCCCTTCGCTCGTGCCCAGCCAACGAAAGAACAATTCAGGAGAACGGGCGAACACCCACCAACCCCTCCAATCCTCCCCACCATCTCAGCCCCCTCCCCTCCCAAATGTTTGTGTTCAAACCCCCACAAACATGCAGGACATACAAGCTGTGAATTAGTCATGAAATCCCGGCACAGCCGACACCATGACAAACAGCAGCGTGTCCATTTCGTCTGCCTGTTCCGTCGCTCTACCCCCATCTCCCACCCACCCCTTTCAACCACCACCTTGCTTCCCAACAAGTTAGTTGTTATTGTCAACTGCTCTTTCTACTGTTGCTGCTGCTGCTGTTGTTTCAGGTGGTGATGTTCGCGCGGTAGGCCGAGGAATGCAAATGCAATCAATCGACGACACATCCACGCAACATAAAAAGGATGCATCAATATCATTCTCTTTCAGCACGTAAACCTAGCCGACGCCTTCAGAGTGTCCCGTTTTACCAGTTCCATATGATTTATCACAGGGTGCTTTACAATCATTCAATGTTAGCCTTCATTGTGTACCCAAGCGAAATGTTTCGGCCCACAAAGTCGGACCTTGGCCTCGTATCCTATTTCGCGAAGACTGATAGAACTTCTTAAGGCCTCTCGGTTTTGGGGTTTTTGTGGGGGTTTTTTTGTTTTGTTTTTTTTTGTTTTGTTTTTGGGTTTTTTTCTTCTTCTTCTTTCCTTTTCCTCAAGGACTGATTAAGCACGTCGAGTTATGCTGCTGGTCATGCATCTGCTTAACAGATGTGGTTTAGCGTTTATGGATTCGTCCAAACGCAGTGACGCTTATTCGAGTAGCTGAAGTGAACTGGGCTCAAGGCTTGAGAAACACACCTGAATGTAGTAGACCTGCAAACCAGTGTTATCGCAGGGCTCCTCAATGGCGCAATCAGTCTTCAGCTGACTGATTACTGAATGCGTAGTTACTCTAAACCGGTGAGTCTTCATGCCTAAATCTTTGCCAGCGCGTAAGCTTCACGGGAAGTTCATCCCTGCGGTTACTAGTACTTTTGACGGAGTAAAGTTAACACAGCAGGACGTCAGTTGGCCATCTACATGTTCGATTTCGCAAAACTAGCATGCAGTTCTCTCCTCTTTATTCTAAGGGAACCGAGCAAGGCGAAGAGAAGAGAAATACTGAAACAAGGAATATTAAGTATTGTTACTCTTCGCAAAGCAATGGCACCCGATTCGTACAATCGCTGTTTGCGCGGCTCTTATTAAGCTGGCACGTAGGCAAATAAGTGGACAAGTTCTTTTTTTTATTTCATCAAGCCCACAAAAAAGAAGAAAGAATCGGTTTTGAGAATTACAGTTGACTGGGTCCTATATCAGACAGGAACTGACAATAAGCAGAAAGCGGAGGAGGAGGGAAAAAAAAAAAGGGGGGGGGGGGAGAGGGAGGAGGGGGAATGGGTGTGATTGGGGCCTGGGGGTGAAGAGGATAAGGGTACGCTTGCCGAGGGAAGGAAGGGGGATGGGAGACGTAGTGAGCAATATATAACAGGGGACCTGACCAACAACCCTAAAGGTCCACAAGGCAGGACACAAATACCGCCATGACATCCCCCCTCCCCCTGTAAGCGGAAGGGGTAACAATCTGCCTTCTCACACGACAATGCGAAAGATGGTGAACAACGGTTACAGCTACAAACCAACAATGCTAAAAACAACTGATCTGCATGGGGAAGAAAAGGACAGCAGTAGGTTGCTGGGGTGGGAAATATATATATACAGAGATGAGACATTTAAAGAAGAAAAAAGAAAAAAACTAATAAAAATAGGGGCAGGAGAGAGACAGAGCCCCCAAAAAAGGAAAAGAAGGTTTTAATCGGTTATCTACGGTACAGCAAGTAAGCAAGCCTTGCCCGCAACAGCAGCAACAACAACAACAGCAGCAGCAGCAGCAAGCAAGCAAGCAGCAACATTTAGTTCCTGCCCCAAGTTCTATTCGATTACAATGCGAGCTGCCAGCCCAGTGGAGGGGGACCCCCGGCGGTCGCTGGAGCCAGCTGTCCTATGGAATTCATGACAATTGCGTCTGATGGGGCCCCGTGGGACCCCCGAGCCACCCGTCACCAGAGGTGGGGGGTTGGGCAGCGGTGGGGGAGGCGGGGGGGACGACCCCCCAGTGCCCAAAATGAATGGAAACCAGCCCGTAGACGTGGACAGGAATATCAATATTTTACGTGGAAGCATATTCTTTCTTCCCACCACCTCTCCCACCCAATGCCTACTCCACCACCCACCCCCTGCCCTCTTCTCTCTTCTCTTGCTGCCGCAGCCACCGCCTGGCAAAGGAGGGGGCGGGAGGTCCGTCCTTCTGTCATTTCTGCAAGGAATCCATTTTCTCTGTCACGATACCCTTTCTCGGCTGGTTGCCTTTCCGTTCGCTACTCCACCCCCCCCCCCCCCCCCCCCCCCACCCTCGTCTCAAATCCCCCTCTCGTCTGTCTCACAATTTAATATACAGCACAAGTCGTCTTCTCACAGTCGCATACATCAGACAGGGCCCGCTTATGTCCCCAGACAAGTTTTCAAAAAGCCAGCAGTATGTTACACATTTCTGCCACTATTCTCAATAATACTCGAATTTCCTCCTGCTTCGAACTTCTTTGCTCACGAAGAAAATGTCACACGCCATCACACGCACCCACGCACGCACATCAAATAATGAAATTGTCTTCTAAGCATACTAAATGAACACAAATTTCCAAAATGGCATTGGTAAAGATGCATTTTTCACAGCTCAAAAGGCTCGTGAAAAACTATATTTCAAAATGGAACATTTAATTTTAACTATCGCAACTTGGAATTGCTGAAACTAACCATTACTACTGCAAAAACCAATGGCAATGACAATGACGTTCATTTCCACACTCCATGACCCATTGTCAAAAATAAGCGCACTTCAATAGAATAACAATTATTTAATAGTACCACAAGAAAAAAACAAACACAAATCCAAATACACAAATACAAATAATCAGGCAAGTACACTTGCAGACAGAAAAATAAAGAAAACATAAAAAGGGGTGGGGAAGGCGCAGTACTGTGGCGACACGCTCCCGAATTTTGGACAGAGATATCTATTGAGAACATACAAAAATGCAATGCAATGCAATGCAATACAACACACACACAGAGAGGGTAGAGAGAGAGAGAGAGAGAGAGAGAGAGAAAGGTAGAGAGAGAGAGAGAGAGATTCAAAACATCCCCCACCCTGGCAAAACTTATAAAGAATGATGGGAACAGATCTAAGCCTCCTTCTCCGTACTTGCAGCAGAGTAAGTTGCTGTACGAGGTTACTCAAAACAACGACGACGACGACGAGGAAAAGAAGCAACCGGGAGAGTGAAGGGCGGAGCCAGAGAGATTGAGGGTTTGGTGGGGGTGGGGGTGGGGGTGGGATGAGGACCAGAACAAGACAGGAGGGTCAGACACTAAAACTTCTACTCCCATTACATCTCACCATACGGTATGTCTGTCCCATAATACTGCCGCCTCTCTCCCAAGGGGAATGAATCAAAAATAAGAAGACGGGATGAAGGCATATGAAAAGTGAGTTTTGAAGCCACTGGGGGATTGGAGAAGAGGGCTGGAAGAAAAAGAGAGTGGCATTGGGGGTGGGGGTGGGGGGAGGGGGTTGTTCAAGTGAGCATGTAGAGCCGTATGATTATACAAGCTTCCCCCCCCCCTCCTCCCGCCACCAGTACTAGTTCATCAGCCGTCTGGGGGAGAGAGGAGCAGACAGACGACCAGACGAGGCCGACTCCGTTGGCCAAAATGGACTGAAGTGAGGCGGCAAATCAACGATTGTAGCCCCCAAGTATTGATCCCTTAAAGATCCCCAAAGCCCTTAACGCCTCACTTAATGCGCTCTTCCTGTGCCGGGCTAAATTATGGATGATAACGGAAAACGGTGCTAGGTAAATTTGCTCTGCACTACACCCTGGCACCCACCGCTGCTCGTCCATTCGGCCTCGTCCTCTGTAGTTACAACCCAAAAAGGGAAAGAAAGAAAAAAAGAGAGGAGAGAGAAGAAAAAAAAAAAAGGCGGGGTGGGGGGGTGGGGGGGGGGGAGAAGAAAGAAAAGAAAACGGACGTCACAGCATCACCTTGGGAGGTGGGGGGCCGTTACATGTTGTACACTCTTCCCCGTGTACGTATCTGTAGCCCAGTCGCCAGGTCCGGACGGCGGCGGGCAGGGGAGACAATTTTGTGATCGCTTCAGCCGTGAGATTGAAGCACGACGGCATTACTTCAACCCGACAGTTTGCCATGATACTGTACGACAAGGCAAAAGGGATGAAGCCCAAGGGCAAGAATACATTTATTTCCTCCTCCTGCTGTGAATGTGAGTTTACACCAGTAGTTGGGAGGGGGCGGGGCCATGGGTGAGCCTGAGACAGGGTCTGGGGGGGTCGGGGTGGGGTGCGGGGGAACGACGACGACGACGACGACGACGACGACGCACAACTGTCAGCTACAGCTCGAAGCTGCCACAATAATGTCAACTGGTCAAATCCCAAGCTGGCAACCCACCCACCTTCTTTCTCTGTGAATTATCATTATTCCCCCCCTGTCCCCCCTCTTTCCCTCTCTCTTTCTGAATTATCATGATGCCCCCTCCCACCCACGCACTCTCTGAATCATCATAATTCCCCTCCCCAACCCACCCCACCTTCTCTCTCTGAATTATCATTATTCCTCTCTCCCTCTCTCTCCCTGGCCTGTGCTTTCCCAGTGGCTTGATAGATGGGGCTCAGAAATGGAGCGCTTCATCTGGCCCTGACTGCACACGGGGGCCCGGGCGGGAGGGCCCACGGGGGAGCGGCACTACCCCTTCATGAGGTACATCAAACTGGACAGGCCTGCAATCCACCTTTCCCGGCGCATTCTTCGCCCTATCTATCTCTCGCTCTGCCTCGTGAGCGCGCAACTTTTGTGTTTGTTTTGGTTTGGTTTTGGTTTGGTTTCTCTCTCTCTCTCTCTCTCCCCCTCCCTACCTCCCATCCTCCCCCCATTTTTCTTCTTTTTTCCCCGCTTCTTTTTTAAAATTCTTTACACTTGACTGTGTGTGTGTGCGTGCTCGCGAGCGTGTGTGCAGGTTGGTGAGCGGTAACACGCATGCGTATGACACATCCATCCCGGGGTTGATTATACAATGATTACCATGCATTATTTATGTAGCAATGGCCCACGCGCACCGAGAAACGACAAAACAGGAGTCCCCCCCACCCCACCCCCCAAAAAAAAACCCAAGTCCGACTTGCATCGGTGGTGGTGATCAAGACCTTGACCAGTAGTCAGCGAGTCGCGTGTTTCATGAATGACACTTCACATCTTGTTTGTTTTGTTTCTTCTCCTGCTTGTGATTTGTGCGCAAAACACACACACACACACACACACACACACACACACACACACACACACACACAGTGCATGAAAGCACAGATCGCGAGCAATGTCACCGGTGTGGAAATGTTCACAAAACTGCATAATCAAGTTCGCTTCCAACTCCCCTCACCCCACCCCCACAACCAAATAAAAAGAATAAAACATCAATTTATGAAAATGAAGAGGAAAAGTTTCCCTTCCCCCTCCACACCACTTTAAAACAAAGAGAGAAAAAATCTTTAAAAAAAACAAATAATAATATATTTTTTTATACAAACAAGAATTTTAGAAATTAAAAACACTAAAAGTCTTCAATTCTCTTTTGGGTTCTTGCCTTCGCCACCACCACCACCCAAAAAAATGTACATTGAAAAAATAAATCACCCTCAAAAGTCTAGACCCGCTGTATTATAAAACGATCAGCATTCAAAATGTTTAAATAACGACCAGGGAAAGATGGCCGGGTGGCCAGAAGTTTCTGTCCTCCTCCCCACGCCCCACCCCCACAACACTCTCTCTCTCTCTCTCTCTCTCTCCTCTGTCGGTTTTCAGTTCTCCTACTTCACTTTGTGTCCCTTGACGCTGCTTCCACCCCCACGCCCCTGCCACCACCAACACCCCCTACCTCCGGCCCCTGTCTTACTGTCCACTGCAAATACCCCCCGTAATCCACCACCACTACCCCCAACCATCCTCTTCTCTCTCTCTCTCTCTCTCTCAGAATATTCAGGGAAGCAGAAACAGGAAATCTGTCGCGAAAGTGGCTCCGTCACGCAACACTCATCAAAAAGGCATCAGCCTGGGAGGAGGTAGGAGGGTGCGGAGGGGGGAGGAGAGTACTTAGAGGGACGACCTAGCAGCATCTCCCACCTCCCCCCCCCCCCCAAAAAAAAAAAAAAAAAAAAAAAAAAAACACCCTCATCTTCTTTCTTTAACACCCATCCCCACCACCATCAAAAACTCCTACCTCTTCCAAAACATCTTCTACCCCCCCTCCCCCCAACACACACACCCACACCCACAACCCATCCTACCCCAACCCCACAGTTAACTGTACTCAAAGATGATCCTGTATGTAGATGTATGATAACTGTAACTCAAATGCACCAGGCATGTAAGCCTGACAACCACACGAATCTGACTTGCAGACAGGGAGGGAGGGTTGGGTTGCAGGGTTTCGAGAGAAAAAAAAGTGGTGGGAGGTGTGTGCGTGTGTGGCGGGGGTGGGGGTGGGGGTGGGTGGGAGAGGGGGGTGGCAGGCCACATACTTCAGAGCCACCAAAGCGGTTAACAACTAACAACGATTAACAACGATCTGCAGGCAGCATCAAACACGGTTTGTGGTCTTAGCACCAGCAACAGCAGCAGCTTTCATGTTGTTCACAACATGGGCAATAAACACTCTTCTCTCCCTACTCTTCCGCCTCCCACCTCCCACCCCCACAATCCCGCTTCTCTAGTTCTCCCCCTTCCCCCCACACACTCCCCATCCCTTGCAGTCCAAGAAGTCGAGTAGCGCCGTCAATGAAGAGTGGTGATGGGAATGGGGAGGGGGAATCGGGGTAGGGGGGACGGGGTACTCAAGCAACTGGCAATTTAATAGCACTGTCGTAGCCTCTCAAGTATTCATACCCCACTGCACCGCACCCCCCTCGCCCCCAAACACCACAACCGTATTGACGGAATAGAATTATTCCTCTCTCTTTAACGATATCGACAACTAAGCTGACTGTGGGTTGATGGATGACATAATACGTCTGGAAAATATCTCGCTGCGTGTGTGCACGTGTATGCGTTCGTCTGCGCGTGCGTGTGTACTGTACTGTATGGTGTGTGTGTGTGTGTGTGTGTGTGTGTGTGTGCGTAAGAGTGATAGAGAGCGTGCGTGCGTGCGTGCGTGCGTGTGTGTGTGTGTGTGTGTGTGTGTTTGCACGCTACATGTATCTATGTCGATGAAAGAGCGAGACGGAAGACAGAAAAAAATATTCCAGTGTCATCGGCAGTGAAGGGAGGAGCTGTTAGAATTATTTTTAGTGATTAATTTCATTCCAAACATTTCTCAACCTGACCGAACCAAAAAGAATATAAATAAATAAACACATGAATTAATAAATATATGAATAAACGAATAACCAGTAAATAAAGAGATATATGTGGCTGCAAAGCTGTATTTAGTTTTTATTTTGCCACAAACTTGGGGCACGTGTTTCTTCCCACCACACCCTGCTTCTGACGGGAACGTAATTTTTGTTTGTAATGTCTTCATTCAACAATCTATAAAGAAACAAAAGGAAATAATAAATTCTGTCTTTGAAACAATATCAAAAAACGACGGAAAGAAACACACACACACACACACACACACACACACACGTGAAATGCAGAGAGAGACAGAGAGAGAACGCCACCCTTCCCAACCAAGGCCTGAACTGGCACCATCAACAAGCTGTCCACAAATTACCACCACCACCCAAACGAAGACAAAAAAGCAAGGTGACAGGCCCAATACCATGATTGGCACTTGCCGATGAAGTAACATCGTCCACCTGAAACTTATCCCAGCGGCGCAACATCCCCATCCCAAGCCACACACGCCCTTCCTCAATCTCCCCACTAACCCCTCCCCCCTCCCTCTCACCCCCCCCCCCCTCTCTCTCTCTCTCTCTCTCTCTCGTATCTCCAAACTGCGCCTCTGACGTCCTGCAAACCCCCAGGGGCCACAAATCCCCCTCTGCTTCCAGGCCGAAGGAAGACAGGCAAGACACACGCTCTGCCATAACTTGACAACGGTGTAGGGGTGGGGAGAATGGGGTTGGGGGTGCTAAAGCTACCCCCCACGCCTCCCCCCCCCTCCCTTTACCCCCTTTTTATCTTTCTAATTCTCTCTTCTCTCCTTCTATTCTCTGACACCCTCTCCTCCTCCTCCACATCCCCCTCCAACCCACAACCCCGGCCCCTTGAGACCCTCCCTCTCCTTATTTGACGCCACAACGGAATGGACTCAACGTAGGG